>NC_057804.1:402948978-403243726 GCF_018294505.1 Triticum aestivum | reverse complement strand
AGGGGAGGGGAGGGGAGGGGAGGAGGGAGGAGGGAGGAGGAGGTCGCCGGAGAGGAGGAGGAGGTCACCGGAGAGGAGAAGTATGGTGGAGGAGAGAAGGGAAGATGAAATGAAGAGAGGAGGAGAGGACCAGCCATATATACGGCATACTAATGGCGCACCGCGGGCAGGTGCGCCATCAGTAATTTTTTTTATTCTTTTTGATTTAGTTTGAATTTTGAAGGCGGGAAGATACTAATGGCGCACCACGGGCAGGTGCGCCATTAGTAATTGTTTTTTTATTTTTTGACTTGTTTTGAATTTTGAAGGAGGGAAGATACTAATGGCGCACCATGGTCAGGTGCGCCATTAGTAACTTTTTTTTTTATTTTTTTGACTTATTTTGAATTTTGAAGGCGGGAAGATAGTGATTTACGGGGCTTTTAAGATCTAGAGAGGCAAAAAAATCAAAAAAAGTTACTAATAAGTCAAAAATAATATCTAGGCATGATCATGAACATAGGCATCACATCCGTGTCAAGTAGACCAAAACGATTCTGCATCTACTACTATTACTCCACACATCGACCGCTATCCAGCATGCATCTAGAGTATTAAGTTCATAAGAACGGAGTAACGCTTTAGGCAAGATGACATGATGTAGAGGGATAAACTCAAGTAATATGATATAAACCCCATCTTTTTATCCTCGATGGCAATAATACAATACGTGTCAGTTCCCTTTCTGTCACTGGGATCGAGGACCGCAAGACTGAACCCAAAGCTAAGCACTTCTCCCATTGCAAGAAAGATCAATCTAGTAGGCCAAACTAAACCGATAATTCAAAGAGACTTGCAAAGATATCAAATCATGCATATAAGAATCCAGAGAAGAATCAAATATTGTTCATAGATAATCTTGATCATAAACCCACAGTTCATCGAATCTCGATAAACACACTGTAAAAAGTATTACATCGAATAGATCTCCAAGAACATCGAGGAGAACTTTGTATTGAGAACCAAAGAGAGAGAAGAAGCCATCTAGCTAATCACTATGGACCCGAAGGTCTGTGGTAAACTACTCACACATCATCGGAGAGGCTATGGTGTTGATGTAGAAGCCCTCCGTGATCGAATCCCCCTCCGGCAGATCGCCGAAAAAGGCCCCAAGATGGGATCTCACGGGTACAGAAGGTTGCGATGGTGGAAAAGTGGTTTTGTGGCTCCCCTGGATGTTTTCAGGGTATAAGAGTATATATAGGCGAAAGAAGTAGGTCGGTGGAGCTACGAGGGGCCCACAAGGGTGGGGGGCGCGCCCTCCTGCCTCGTGGCCGCTTCGTTGTGTCTATGACTTCCACTCCAAGTCTCCTGGATTGCGTTTGTTCCAAGAAAGATCCTCGCGAAGGTTTCATTCCGTTTGGATTCCGTTTGATATTCCTTTTCTGCGAAACACTAAAATAGGCAAAACACAACAATTTGCAGTGGGCCTTCGGTTAATAGGTTAGTCCCAAAAAATAATATAAAAGAGCATATTAAAGACCATTAAACATCCAAAACAGATAATATAATAGCATGAAACAATAAAAAATTATAGATATGTTGGAGACATATCAAGCATCCCCAAGCTTAATTCCTGCTCGTCCTCGAGTAGGTAAATGATAAAAACAGAATTTTTGATGTGGAATGCTACCTAGCATAATTTTCAGTGCAATTCTCTTTATTGTGGCATGAATGTTTAGATCCAAAAGATTCTAGACAAAAGTTTAATATTGCCATAAAAATAATAATACTTCAAGCCTGCTAACCAAGCAATTATGTCTTATCAAAATAACATAGTCAAAGAAAGCTTATCCCTACAAAATCATATAGTTTGACCATGCTTCATTTTCGTCACACAAAATGCTCCCATCTTGCACAACCCCGATGACAAGCCAAGAAATTGTTCCATACTTAGACTTTTCAAACTTTTTCAACTTTCACGCAATATATGAGCGCGAGCCATGGACATAGCACTATGGGTGGAATAGAATATGATGATGGAGGTTGTGTGAGAAGACAAAAAGGAGAAAGTCTCACATTGACGCAGCTAATCAACGGGCTATGGAGATGCCCATCAATTGATGTCAATGTGAGGAGTAGGGATTGCCATGCAACGGATTCACTAGAGCTATAAATATATGAAAGCTCAACAAAAGAAACTAAGTGGGTGTGCATCCAACTTGCTTGCTCATGAAGACCTAGGTCATTTTGAGGAAGCCCATCATTGGAATATACAAGCCAAGTTCTATAATGAAAAATTCCCACTAGTATATGAAAGTAACAAAATAAGAGACTCTCTATCATGAAGATCATGGTGCTACTTTGGAGCACAAGTGTGGAAAAAGGATAGTAACATTGCCACTTCTCTCTTTTTATCTCATTTTTTTGGGCCTTCTCTTTTTTTATGGCCTCTTTTTTGGGGCTTCTTTGGCCTCTTTTTTTCGTTCGGAGTCTCATCCCGACTTGTGGGGGAATCATAGTCTCCATCATCCTTTCCTCACATGGAACAATGCTCTAATAATGAAAAATCATCACACTTTTATTTACTTACAACTCAAGAATTACAACTTGACACTTAAAACAAAATATGATTCTATGTGAATGCCTCTGGCGGTGTACCGGGATGTGCAATGAATCAAGAGTGACATGTATGAAAGAGTTATGAAGGTGGCTTTGCCACAAATACGATGTCAACTACATGATCATGCAAAGCAATATGACAATGATGGAGCGTGTCATAATAAATGGAACGGTGGAAAGTTGCATGGCAATATATCTCGGAATGGCTATGGAAATGCCATAATAGGTAGGTATGGTGGCTGTTTTGAGGAAGATATAATGGGCTTATGTGTGATAGAGTGTATCATATCATGGGGTTTGGATGCACCGGTGAAGTTTGCACTAACTCTCGAGGTGAGAAAGGGCAATGCACGATACCGAAGAGGCTAGCAACGATGGAAGGGTGAGAGTGCGTATAATCCATGGACTCAACATTAGTCATAAAGAACTCACATACTTATTGCAAAAATCTACAAGTCATCAAAACCAAGCACTACGCGCATGCTTGATGTCTACTACACAACCTTCTTCTTGTAGACATTGTTGGGCCTCCAAGTGCAGACGTTTGTAGGACAGTAGCAAATTTCCCTCAAGTGGATGACCTAAGGTTTATCAATCCGTGGGAGGCGCAGGATGAAGATGGTCTCTCTCAAACTACCCTGCAACCAAATAACAAAGAGTCTCTTGTGTCCCCAACACACCCAATACAATGATAAATTGTATAGGTGCACTAGTTCGGCGAAGAGATGGTGATACAAGTGCAATATGGATGGTAGATATATGTTTTTGTAATCTGAAAATATAAAAACAGCAAGGTAACTAATGATAAAAGTGAGCGTAAACGGTATTGCAATGCTAGGAAACAAGGCCTAGGGTTCATACTTTCACTAGTGCAATTTCTCTTAACAATAATAACATAGTTGGATCATATAACTACCCCTCAACATGCAACAAAGATTCACTAATAGCGCAGAACAAACGAAGAGATTATTGTAGGGTATGAAACCACCTCAAGGTTATCCTTTCTGATCGATCTATTCAAGAGTACGTAGTAAAATAACATGAAGCTATTCTTTCCGTTCGATCTATCATAGAGTTCGTACAATAATAACACCTTAAGACACAAATCAACCAAAACCCTAATGTCACCTAGATACTCCAATGTCACCTCAAGTATCCGTGGGTATGATTATACGATATGCATCACACAATCTCAGATTCATCTATTCAAACCAACACAAAGTACTTCAAAGAGTGCCCCAAAGTTTCTACCAGAGAGTCAAGACTAAAATGCGTGCCAACCCCTATGCATAGATTCCCAAGGTCATAGAACCCGCAAGTTGATCACCAAAACATACATCAAGTAGATCACGTGAATATCCCATTGTCACCACAGATAAGCACATGCAAGACATACATCAAGTGTTCTCAAATCCTTAAAGATTCAATCCGATAAAATAAATTTAAAGGGAAAACTCAATCCCTTATAAGAGAGTAGAGGGGGATAAACATCATAAGATCCAACTATAATAGCAAAGTTCACGATACATCAAGACCGTGCGGAATCAAGAACACGAGAGAGAGAGAGAGAGAGAGAGAGAGAGAGATCAAACACATAGCTACTGGTACATACCCTCAGCCCCGAGGGTGAACTCCTCCCTCCTTGTCATGGAGAGCGCCGGGATGATGAAAATGGCCACCGGTGAGGGATCCCCCCTCCGGCAGGGTGCCGGAACAGGGTCCCGATTGGTTTTGGGTGGCTACAGAGGCTTGCGGCGGTGGAACTCCCAATCTAGGTTTCTTTTTGGGGGTTTCTATATTTATAGGGATTTTTGGCATCAGGAACAAGTCAGGGGGGTCTCTGAGGCAGCCATGAGGTAGGGGGGCATGCCCCCACCCTCGTGGGTGCCTCGGGACTCTTCTGGTTCATCTTTGATACTCTGTGGGCTTCTTCTGGTCCAGAAATAATCGCCGTGAAATTTCAGGTCAATTGGACTCCGTTTGGTTTTCCTTTTCTGCGATACTCAAAAACAAGGAAAAAACAGAAACTGGCACTGGGCTCTAGGTTAATAGGTTAGTCCCAAAAATCATATAAAATAGCATACAAATGCATATAAAACATCCTAGATGGATAATATAATAGCATGGAACAATAAAAAATTATAGATACTTTGGAGACATATCAATGCTCCTAGGGGGGTAGATTGGTAGGAAAAGACCATCGCTCGTCCCTGACCGCCACTCATAAGGAAAGCAATCAAAGAACACCTCATGCTTCAAATTTGTCACGCAACGGTTACCATGCGTGCATGCTACGGGACTTGCAAACCTCAACACAAGTATTTCTCAATTCCACAATTACCCAACTAGCACGACTCTAATATTACCATCTTTATATCTCAAAACAACTACCAAGTATCAAACTTCTCATAGTATTTAATGCACTATATATGAAAGTTTTTATTATACCCATCTTGGATGCCTATCATATTAGGACTAATTTTATAGCTAAGGCAAATTACCATGCTGTTCTAAAAGACTCTCAAAATAATATAAGTGAAGCATGAGAGATCAGTAATTTCTATAAAATAAAACCACCACGTGCTCTAAAAAGGTATAAGTGAAGCACTAGAGCAAAATTATCTAGCTCAAAAGATATAAGTGAAGTACATAGAGCATTCTAATAAATTCCGATTCATGTGTTTCTCTCCCAAAGGGTGTGTACAGAAAGTATGATTGTGGTAAACTAAAAATCAAAGACTCAAATCATAGAAGACGCTCCAAGAAAAACACATATCATGTGGTGAATAAAAATATAGCCTCAAGTAAAGTTACCGATAGACGAAGACGAAAGAGGGGATGCCTTCCGGGGCATCCCCAAGCTTAAGATTTTGGTTGTGCTTGAATTTTACCTTGGGGTGCCTTGGGCATCCCCAAGATTAGGTTCCTACCACTCCTTATTCCAAAATCCATCAAATCGTTACCCAAAAACTTGAAAACTTCACAACACAAAACTTAAACAGAAAATCTCATGAGCTCCGTTAGACGTTAGTATAAGAAAACAAATCACCGCCTTAAGGTACTGTAATGAACTCATTATTTATTTATATTGGTGTTAAACCTACTGTATTCCAACTTCTCTATGGTTCATACCCCCCGATACTAGCCATAGATTCATCAAAATAAGCAAACAACACATGAAAAAACAGAATCTGTCAAAAAGAGAACAGTCTGTAGCAATCTGTATCAAACGTGTACTTCTGGAACTCCAAAAATTCTGAAATAAATTTTTGGACGTGAGGAATTTGTGAATTAATCATCTGCAAAAAGAATCAACCTAAAATCACTCTCCAGTAAAAAATGGCATCTAATCTCGTGAGCGCCAAAGTTTCGGTTTTTTACAGCAAGATCGCAAAGACTTCACCCAAGTCTTCCCAAAGGTTCTACTTGGCACAAACACTAACTAAAACATAAAACCACATCTAAACAGAGGCTAGATGAATTATTTGTTACTAAACAGGAACAAAAAGCAAGGAACAAAAATAAAATTGGGTTGCCTCCCGACAAGCGCTATCGTTTAACGCCCCTAGCTAGGCATAAAAACAAGAATAGATCTAGGTATTGTCATCTTTGATAGGCAATTCTTCAATTGAACACTTATCACCCTTAGGAAATTCTTTCTTTTTGTTGATGATCAAACTCTTAGGCAAGAAATCAAGAATTTCATTTGTAGCAAAAGGTTCCTTAATGATAGTGAAAAAGTTGGGGTGAACACTTATTGATTTGAGATCTTCATTCTCCTTACTAGAAGATTCACCCTTATTTTTAGGAACATACATAAACTTGGCAACTTTGGTAGGAGGAATGTTCGAGGTATTTCTAATGGCATAAAAGGCAGACCCTAAGTTGGTAATAATATCCCCGAGTTTATCAATTCTAGTGGAATATTGAGCTATCTTTTCATTAACAATGGGTTCCTTTTCTCTAAAAAAATTCAGAGTAACTCCTACCTTAGATCCATATTGGGTAATTTGGTTGTGGATCTTTTTATCCAAATTCTTGATCAACTCTACAGTGGCAACTTTATTTTCAATAGTATCAAGCCTTTGCATCACATGTTCCAAAGTTAAAATAGTTCCATTAACCAAAAGAGGGGGTGGGCCTAACAAATCTATCATAGCATTATAAGAATCAAAAGTATGGCTACCCAAGAAATTCCCTCCGGTAGTGGTATCAGGAATATATCTATTCCAAGGAGTAATGCCTAAGTAAAAATTGCGAAGAAGAAAGGAAGTAGATTTCTTCCTAGTAGATCTATTCTGAGCATTGCAAATTCTATACCAAGCATCCTTTAGATTTTCTCCCTCCCTTTGTTTAAAATTAAGAACTTCATTATCCGGAGTACTAACAATGATAGAAGGGCCGTCCATGACGGCGAAATAAACGATCTAACACACGAACACACAAGAGGCAAGCGAAAAGAGGCGAACGAAAAAGGGTGAGTAAAACGGCGAAGGTGAAGTGGGGGAGAGGAAAATGAGAGGCAAATGTCAAATAATGTAATGCGAGGGATAAGAGTTTGTGATGGGTACTTGGTATGTCTTGACTTGAGCGTAGATCTCCCCGGCAACGGCGCCAAAAATCCTTCTTGCTACCTCTTGAGCATGCGTTGGTTTTCCCTTGAAGAGGAAAGGGTGATGCAGCAAAGTAGCGTAAGTATTTCCCTTAGTTTTTGAGAACCAATGTATTAATCAAGTAGGAGACTACACGCAAATCGCCTAGTACTTGCACAAACAATCAAGAACCTTTCAGGTATAAGAGTATATATAAGAGAAAGAAGTAGGTCGGTGGAGCTATGAGGGCCCCACGAGGGTGGGGGTGAGGGAGTCCTGGATAAGGGGGTATCCGGACAGCCGGACTATATACTTTGGCCGGACTGTTGGACTATGAAGATACAAGATTGAAGACTTCATCCCATGTCTGGATGGGACTCTCCTTTGCGTGGAAGGCAAGCTTGGCGATTCGAATGATAGATCTCCTTCTGTGTAACTGACTCTATGTAAGCCTAGCCCCTCCGGTGTCTATATAAACCGGAGGGTTTAGTCCGTAGGACACAACAACAATCATACCATAGGCTAGGTTCTAGGGTTTAACCTCTACGATCTCATGGTAGATCAACTCTTGTAATACTCATATCATCAAGATCAATCAAGCAGGAAGTAGGGTATTACCTCCATCGAGAGGGCTCGAACCTGGGTAAACATCGTGTCCCCAACCTCCTGTTACCATTAGCCTTAGACGCACAGTTCAGGACCCCCTACCCGAGATCCGCTGGTTTTGACACCGACATTGATGCTTTCATTGAGAGTTCCTCTGTGTCGTCGCTGTAAGGCTCAATGGCTTCTCCAACCTTCAACAACGCCGTCCAGGGTGAGACTTTTCTCCCCGGACAGATCTTCGTGTTCGGCGGCTTCGCACTGCGGGCCAACTTGTTTGGCCATCTGGAGCAGATCGACAGCTATGCCCCTGGCCATCAGGTCAGGTTCGGGAACTTAAACTATACTATCGACATCCGCGGAGACTTGATCTTCGACGGATTTGAGCTCATGTCAGGAGCGCCGAACGATCGCCACGTGCATGACTTAGGTCTGCCGTTGGACAATATTCGGTGTATCGCACCTGCTACGGCTCCAGACTCCGATCCAGAGCAGATCGTTCCATCCAAGGACGGGTGGATGGACCCTGCCACGGAGGCCGCAGACCTATCAGCGTTGGAGCCGAACACAGAGTCCGCTCCCAAGGAAATTTGTGTCTCCGGACCCCCGGACTTGTATTCAGTCGTAGGTTCCGGACCGCGTGCATCCATGCCCATCAAATATGATTGGGCCCCAATCATGGAGTTCACCGCCGCGGATATCTTTCAGCACTCCCCCTTGGGCGATGTGCTAAATTCATTAAGGTCTCTCTCTGTGTCAAGAGACACCTGGCCGAACTGTGTCCGGCTCAAGTGGGAAGCAGGCAACGAGGAAATTCGTTACCCACCCACCACCCACTTCATAGCCACGGTCTATGATTTGACCGACATGCTTGATTTCAACTCCAAAAACATCGGCGGTATAGACGATGATCTAGGAGAAGAAGAGGAACCACCGCCCACAGGGCACTGGACAACCACCTCTTCATATAACATATATATGGTATACACCCGCAAAGACAACAATGGCGATGAGGCAACAGAGGACAACCCCTCAGGGAGGAAATCAAAGCATGGGCGTCATTGGCACCGCTCTAAACCCTGCCACAGCAATACCGGCGAAGGAGAAAACAATCCGGATACTGCCGAAGATGAATACAACCCTAATCAGCCTACCTTTGAACATGCTGAACAGGAGCACGGGCATGATAACCCAGGCAAACAAGCGACGGACGGAGATTTGAAGGATGACTACTATATGCCGCTCTCCGAAGACAAGGTGAGCCTAGGCAACGACGAATTCGGCGTGCCTAAGGATCCCATGGAGCAAGAGCGCCTCAGGCGCCGGCTCATAGTCACTGCAAGAAGACTAAAGAAGCAAAAGCAGACACAAGACAGGCGGACGGAGGTCCGGGCAGCCGAGGAACACGGACTCCAGCGCCGAACAAAACCCTACCCAAAGCGCAGGCCGCTACCTCAATTTGAGTAGGAGACACTAAAAGCCAAATGCCAGCCTACACCCCGCCGCCAACACACTACAGCCAGGGGCTACTCACAAGACTAGCAATACATGCTAAACAACAACATAGCAGGCGCCCTGGGCACATCGGCAGCTAGGAACAGCGTCTGCAAAACTCGGCGCAACAAATACAAGCGCCCCACGACGAAGGACAATGCCCAGGACACAACAGTCAATGTAGGAGCCCGTAGCCCTCAGCCCGTTCAGCAGGAGAAGACTCCTCAAAATAATAATTTGGGCCCTTCCAGCCTGAGTCACATACTTGACCGCCCATGTCAAATTCACGGTACCCCAGGAACGGTAGCCAATCATACCAATAGAGAATGCTGGGTCTTTAAATAGGTCGGCAGATCGGCGCCGAAAACGATAAGAAGGGGTCTCAGAGCAATAAGCCCAGATCATCAAACAACACAGGGCAAAAGAAATTTCTTCTGCCAACCAAAACCGTGAACATGACAAGCACCACCCACATAGGAGGGGACGTGCACTCTTCGGGGCAACAACTCAACAAAGCAAGTTGCCCCGTCGTATAAAAATATGACCGATCATCTTCGATCGACTAGACTGTCTGGCCACCAGAGATATTACCCTATTGGCGGTGACAATAGTCCAAACTGGCTGCACCAGGACACGGTGCGCCAGATAGGGATCAATCACTCGAGGATCAGACCCACTAAAAAAATCATTTCAGAGTGTCATAACCAGGCGCGAAGGTCATGTAGGCCCCGCCAGTCTGGAGATGGTCTTCGGATCACCAAAAAGTCGCCATACCGAAGAATCAACCTTCGACAGTACACCTCTAGGCAGTAGCTATTCAAGCACTGCCAGGATAAACTGCGACTCAACGCATTATCACACAATGCCCACGGCAATCTCAAAATACCAGACCCATGTAATGTAGTCACAATTACGGGCAGGACCGAGTTTCACCTTGGCGCCGAAGAGTATTCGGCCACTTTAGCAAAAGAAGCAGCGAGCCACGCCTTTTTCAATCGAACCTTGATTCGACAGCCAAACTCCCGGACACCGATAAAGGAGTCCAAACTGCTTCACGATATCTCAGCCTGATCAGGGCTCAAACAGACCCTCCGGCATAAGCTGGGCAGGCCACATTCCATGGCTCAGCCGCTGCGCGGCACACACACATGCCTTTAGCATTTTTTGCAGGTTTGCCTTTGCGCATAACTGGACCGGCGACATGGAATCAACTCAGACGCACAAAGGGGGGATCTTCAACCCACCCGAATACAATTCGGATACTACTTCGGATATGTGCATAGCTCCCTACCGCCCGGTCCCAACAGGTTCTATCGTCATGCCTCTGTTTATAACATGCACCGTACTCATATGCATAGCCGTATTACTTGAATACACCATGTAGAGTCATTTGACGCTTACCTGCTATCATTTCTCACCGAGATTTTGTCATAAACGACATCTGAACATCGTGTTATGCCTTAAAACGCCAGGGGCTTCATTGCGCCCGCACTATGGCAACAAAGTCCGACCACCTTCTTGGTCGTTCGGCACCCCAAACTTATATCATTATATGCATCAGCTCCGAATCATGTCTTGGGTCATTAGTTGGGTTTGCCCGGCTCCCATGTTTTGGTACCTTACATTCCACAATATCGGCTAAGGTAGCGCTGGGAGAACTGCTGCGATTGTGTCCTGGTTATTCCGGACGAACACCTCAATAGAGAAAGTCAAAAACTGACTGTCATGATAAGGCGAGAGCTAGTCAGTTGTTCGAGAGGCTGTAAAATCTTTAAGGATTTATTCCGCATAATGCCATAATAAAATGTTGAGTGCGAAGGATCGGTCTACCGATCAGGCGCTATTAGAGCCCCTCATGCGGTCTTCCGAACACCAGGGGCTGCGCCTCCCATACTCGAATTCCTATGGCTAAGTGAGAGTAATAAAGCCCTATAGTCCGATTGCCTGGTTCGCTGTGCTGAACACCTCCTTTATGGACCCAAGAATGGGGTAAAGAGTGTTCAGGTGTATCCCGAACACCCCGATAGTTCCTACGTGGGGGCAGAAGCCGACGACTGGCCAACTCTCAAGACTAATATATAAAACGGTCGCGCAGGAATAAAATTTTCACATAACAGGCAAATATATAAAAGTGACTTTGTTCCGCCTTACAAAGGACAGCATGACTGCCTTTAGGGAAAAATAATGTCTTTCGCACATTGCTCCGCCACAAGGCGGGCCCCTTTCAGGACACCATCATAATATAATTCGGGCTTGCGGTGCTCCTTCCCCTCCGGTGGCCCCTCGGCCATCAGCTTCTCAACATCCAGCTTCCCCCAGTGCACTTTCGCACGAGCAAATGCCATTCATGCACCTTGTATACAAACTGACCGCTTAATGACATCCAGTCGAGGACAGGCACTCACAATTCGCTTCACGAGCCCAAAGAAACTGCTCGGAATGAGCTCGGCAGGCCATAGACGGATAACCAAATCCTTCATGGCTAGTTCGGCCGCCTGATGCAGTTCGATCTACTGCTTCAACTGGTCGACAAACGGCACCGGATAATTCGGTGCCAAATACTACGACCAGAAGAGCTTCTCCGCAGTCTCCTTCCCCTCATCTCGGTAGAATTAGGCGACATCAGATATGATAAGAGTTTGTGATGGGTACTTGGTATGTCTTGACTTGAGCGTAGATCTCCCCGGCAACGGCGCCAAAAATCCTTCTTGCTACCTCTTGAGCATGCGTTGGTTTTCCCTTGAAGAGGAAAGGGTGATGCAGCAAAGTAGCGTAAGTATTTCCCTTAGTTTTTGAGAACCAATGTATTAATCAAGTAGGAGACTACACGCAAATCGCCTAGTACTTGCACAAACAATCAAGAACCTTTCAGGTATAAGAGTATATATAAGAGAAAGAAGTAGGTCGGTGGAGCTATGAGGGCCCCACGAGGGTGGGGGTGAGGGAGTCCTGGATAAGGGGGTATCCGGACAGCCGGACTATATACTTTGGCCGGACTGTTGGACTATGAAGATACAAGATTGAAGACTTCATCCCATGTCTGGATGGGACTCTCCTTTGCGTGGAAGGCAAGCTTGGCGATTCGAATGATAGATCTCCTTCTGTGTAACTGACTCTATGTAAGCCTAGCCCCTCCGGTGTCTATATAAACCGGAGGGTTTAGTCCGTAGGACACAACAACAATCATACCATAGGCTAGGTTCTAGGGTTTAACCTCTACGATCTCATGGTAGATCAACTCTTGTAATACTCATATCATCAAGATCAATCAAGCAGGAAGTAGGGTATTACCTCCATCGAGAGGGCTCGAACCTGGGTAAACATCGTGTCCCCAACCTCCTGTTACCATTAGCCTTAGACGCACAGTTCAGGACCCCCTACCCGAGATCCGCTGGTTTTGACACCGACATTGATGCTTTCATTGAGAGTTCCTCTGTGTCGTCGCTGTAAGGCTCAATGGCTTCTCCAACCTTCAACAACGCCGTCCAGGGTGAGACTTTTCTCCCCGGACAGATCTTCGTGTTCGGCGGCTTCGCACTGCGGGCCAACTTGTTTGGCCATCTGGAGCAGATCGACAGCTATGCCCCTGGCCATCAGGTCAGGTTCGGGAACTTAAACTATACTATCGACATCCGCGGAGACTTGATCTTCGACGGATTTGAGCTCATGTCAGGAGCGCCGAACGATCGCCACGTGCATGACTTAGGTCTGCCGTTGGACAATATTCGGTGTATCGCACCTGCTACGGCTCCAGACTCCGATCCAGAGCAGATCGTTCCATCCAAGGACGGGTGGATGGACCCTGCCACGGAGGCCGCAGACCTATCAGCGTTGGAGCCGAACACAGAGTCCGCTCCCAAGGAAATTTGTGTCTCCGGACCCCCGGACTTGTATTCAGTCGTAGGTTCCGGACCGCGTGCATCCATGCCCATCAAATATGATTGGGCCCCAATCATGGAGTTCACCGCCGCGGATATCTTTCAGCACTCCCCCTTGGGCGATGTGCTAAATTCATTAAGGTCTCTCTCTGTGTCAAGAGACACCTGGCCGAACTGTGTCCGGCTCAAGTGGGAAGCAGGCAACGAGGAAATTCGTTACCCACCCACCACCCACTTCATAGCCACGGTCTATGATTTGACCGACATGCTTGATTTCAACTCCAAAAACATCGGCGGTATAGACGATGATCTAGGAGAAGAAGAGGAACCACCGCCCACAGGGCACTGGACAACCACCTCTTCATATAACATATATATGGTATACACCCGCAAAGACAACAATGGCGATGAGGCAACAGAGGACAACCCCTCAGGGAGGAAATCAAAGCATGGGCGTCATTGGCACCGCTCTAAACCCTGCCACAGCAATACCGGCGAAGGAGAAAACAATCCGGATACTGCCGAAGATGAATACAACCCTAATCAGCCTACCTTTGAACATGCTGAACAGGAGCACGGGCATGATAACCCAGGCAAACAAGCGACGGACGGAGATTTGAAGGATGACTACTATATGCCGCTCTCCGAAGACAAGGTGAGCCTAGGCAACGACGAATTCGGCGTGCCTAAGGATCCCATGGAGCAAGAGCGCCTCAGGCGCCGGCTCATAGTCACTGCAAGAAGACTAAAGAAGCAAAAGCAGACACAAGACAGGCGGACGGAGGTCCGGGCAGCCGAGGAACACGGACTCCAGCGCCGAACAAAACCCTACCCAAAGCGCAGGCCGCTACCTCAATTTGAGTAGGAGACACTAAAAGCCAAATGCCAGCCTACACCCCGCCGCCAACACACTACAGCCAGGGGCTACTCACAAGACTAGCAATACATGCTAAACAACAACATAGCAGGCGCCCTGGGCACATCGGCAGCTAGGAACAGCGTCTGCAAAACTCGGCGCAACAAATACAAGCGCCCCACGACGAAGGACAATGCCCAGGACACAACAGTCAATGTAGGAGCCCGTAGCCCTCAGCCCGTTCAGCAGGAGAAGACTCCTCAAAATAATAATTTGGGCCCTTCCAGCCTGAGTCACATACTTGACCGCCCATGTCAAATTCACGGTACCCCAGGAACGGTAGCCAATCATACCAATAGAGAATGCTGGGTCTTTAAATAGGTCGGCAGATCGGCGCCGAAAACGATAAGAAGGGGTCTCAGAGCAATAAGCCCAGATCATCAAACAACACAGGGCAAAAGAAATTTCTTCTGCCAACCAAAACCGTGAACATGACAAGCACCACCCACATAGGAGGGGACGTGCACTCTTCGGGGCAACAACTCAACAAAGCAAGTTGCCCCGTCGTATAAAAATATGACCGATCATCTTCGATCGACTAGACTGTCTGGCCACCAGAGATATTACCCTATTGGCGGTGACAATAGTCCAAACTGGCTGCACCAGGACACGGTGCGCCAGATAGGGATCAATCACTCGAGGATCAGACCCACTAAAAAAATCATTTCAGAGTGTCATAACCAGGCGCGAAGGTCATGTAGGCCCCGCCAGTCTGGAGATGGTCTTCGGATCACCAAAAAGTCGCCATACCGAAGAATCAACCTTCGACAGTACACCTCTAGGCAGTAGCTATTCAAGCACTGCCAGGATAAACTGCGACTCAACGCATTATCACACAATGCCCACGGCAATCTCAAAATACCAGACCCATGTAATGTAGTCACAATTACGGGCAGGACCGAGTTTCACCTTGGCGCCGAAGAGTATTCGGCCACTTTAGCAAAAGAAGCAGCGAGCCACGCCTTTTTCAATCGAACCTTGATTCGACAGCCAAACTCCCGGACACCGATAAAGGAGTCCAAACTGCTTCACGATATCTCAGCCTGATCAGGGCTCAAACAGACCCTCCGGCATAAGCTGGGCAGGCCACATTCCATGGCTCAGCCGCTGCGCGGCACACACACATGCCTTTAGCATTTTTTGCAGGTTTGCCTTTGCGCATAACTGGACCGGCGACATGGAATCAACTCAGACGCACAAAGGGGGGATCTTCAACCCACCCGAATACAATTCGGATACTACTTCGGATATGTGCATAGCTCCCTACCGCCCGGTCCCAACAGGTTCTATCGTCATGCCTCTGTTTATAACATGCACCGTACTCATATGCATAGCCGTATTACTTGAATACACCATGTAGAGTCATTTGACGCTTACCTGCTATCATTTCTCACCGAGATTTTGTCATAAACGACATCTGAACATCGTGTTATGCCTTAAAACGCCAGGGGCTTCATTGCGCCCGCACTATGGCAACAAAGTCCGACCACCTTCTTGGTCGTTCGGCACCCCAAACTTATATCATTATATGCATCAGCTCCGAATCATGTCTTGGGTCATTAGTTGGGTTTGCCCGGCTCCCATGTTTTGGTACCTTACATTCCACAATATCGGCTAAGGTAGCGCTGGGAGAACTGCTGCGATTGTGTCCTGGTTATTCCGGACGAACACCTCAATAGAGAAAGTCAAAAACTGACTGTCATGATAAGGCGAGAGCTAGTCAGTTGTTCGAGAGGCTGTAAAATCTTTAAGGATTTATTCCGCATAATGCCATAATAAAATGTTGAGTGCGAAGGATCGGTCTACCGATCAGGCGCTATTAGAGCCCCTCATGCGGTCTTCCGAACACCAGGGGCTGCGCCTCCCATACTCGAATTCCTATGGCTAAGTGAGAGTAATAAAGCCCTATAGTCCGATTGCCTGGTTCGCTGTGCTGAACACCTCCTTTATGGACCCAAGAATGGGGTAAAGAGTGTTCAGGTGTATCCCGAACACCCCGATAGTTCCTACGTGGGGGCAGAAGCCGACGACTGGCCAACTCTCAAGACTAATATATAAAACGGTCGCGCAGGAATAAAATTTTCACATAACAGGCAAATATATAAAAGTGACTTTGTTCCGCCTTACAAAGGACAGCATGACTGCCTTTAGGGAAAAATAATGTCTTTCGCACATTGCTCCGCCACAAGGCGGGCCCCTTTCAGGACACCATCATAATATAATTCGGGCTTGCGGTGCTCCTTCCCCTCCGGTGGCCCCTCGGCCATCAGCTTCTCAACATCCAGCTTCCCCCAGTGCACTTTCGCACGAGCAAATGCCATTCATGCACCTTGTATACAAACTGACCGCTTAATGACATCCAGTCGAGGACAGGCACTCACAATTCGCTTCACGAGCCCAAAGAAACTGCTCGGAATGAGCTCGGCAGGCCATAGACGGATAACCAAATCCTTCATGGCTAGTTCGGCCGCCTGATGCAGTTCGATCTACTGCTTCAACTGGTCGACAAACGGCACCGGATAATTCGGTGCCAAATACTACGACCAGAAGAGCTTCTCCGCAGTCTCCTTCCCCTCATCTCGGTAGAATTAGGCGACATCAGATATGCTGCGCCCCTGCTATCACATATAAATCGCTTTGAATAAGAAACAGGCTTACCAGCCGCAATCTTCCGTGCCTCCTGACTATCCTTCAGAGCAGCCTGGGCTTCCTCCCGAGCATCATTTGCGGCTTGGAGAGCTTGGACGAGTTCGGATTCTTTCAATGATAGACTCTGCTCCAAAGTCTCGCTTTTCTTTATGGCCTCCTGAAGCTCTCGTTCAGCTTCAATGACCCTGGCCTCGTGCTTCTTGGGGAGAGCCTGCTCCGCGGCTGCCTTCTTTTCGGCCAAGGTAACAACCTTCTTGAGCGCCTCAATTTCGGCATTTGCACCTAGAGTGCATGATATAAATGCTTTAATTAGACACAATTACTTACTTGTGCTAAAACTTACTAAAGTTTCAACATATCTTGTTTATCCTCCAGCTGCTTCTTTACTCAGCCGAGTTCCTCTTCGGCCCGCCCCAGACTCTGCTTAAGTCCGGACACTTCCGCAGTATGAGAGGAGGCAGTTGCTGCAGACGCCTGATTCATAAAGAAAGAGATATATGTCATTAGCTAAGTCTCCTGTGGACGGAAATTTGATCCCCTATCTGGTTTCTGTCCTCATCGAACAGTGTATCAGGGGCTACTATCTATACTACGACAGTCTTCCATAAAAACTCCTTAAACATACCTCCAAGCCTTTTATAAGGCTAATGCAGGATTCATTCAGTCCGCTCTCAGCGGCCTGAATCTTTTCTATCACCGCGCCCATAAGGGCGCGATGTTCATCGATGATGGAAGCGCTCTCCAGCGCTGTCGATAAGCCGCCTGGCACCTTTGGTTGGACAGAGGTCGCAGGTGAAGCAAGATCGCCCCCTCCAGTCAAGATGGGCCGCTTGCCTGATCTCGGAGCCTCAAGGGTCTCCGAGACTGTGTCCGGCTATGGGCCGAATCCAAGATCACCCCCGCCGCCGACGTCCATGGGAACCGCCGCTCCCGCATGTCCGGCCCCCGAGGTACGCCCCCTGGTCCAGGTCCTTTTGGGACGACACCTCGGTGTCACAACCAGGCTATGGAGAAGGGGGCCTTGGAGGCGTCTTGCTCTCCAGGGCATCAGAACTCAACGAATCCTCCGATGAGGACTGTTTGGCAGGAGATCTTGCCAGACTGTAAAAAGTATGGTGCAAATCGAAATATTACACTTTAGTAATCCCTAATGCATGGACATGTTCGGATTTCATGCAGTTATGAGTTTACCAGGGGCTGGGCCCTGGGATCCCACTCCGGGCTGCTGTCGGTAGCCGTGGTGGACGCCTCGGGGATGAGTGTTCTTCCCCTCTTAGGCGAATCTGCCTCTAAGGACGAGGAGGCTGTCCTTTTCTTCCTTCCCCCCGTAGGGGACTCGTCCTCTTCCTCCTCGCCCTCTTCCTCCTCCTCGTCCTCTTCGGAGGAGGGATGGTCACTAGAGTCTTCGAACTTCACGTCCGAGGTACCGCGACGACGAAGGATGCTCCTGGTCTCCTTGGCCTCTTTGTTGGCCTCTCTCTCTTTGGTGCCTCGTAAGGCGCTGGGACCAGCATCTTCGTCAGAAGTGGTCCTGCCGGTTCTTCCGGCAGCGGGGCCGGAGAATGAATCTGCCCTGCCTTCTTCATCCATCCCTGGGGTAATCATGGAAAAGCACATTAAAAAACATTTCCCTCCGGACATACCAATGAAACATGCGGATGGCCAAGACACAATGAGGACTTACCGGACTTGCAGGGTGGGACAGTTGGTACCCGCGATCCGCGGGGGAGTCCGGCCACGGTTTGTCGGACTTAAAAAGCACCTTCCAGATTTCCTTGTGTGAGGAGCCGAAAAGCTCCTGCAGGATCTGGTGCTCGGCCGGGTCATACTCCCACAAATTACAGCTTCTGTGCTGACAAGGAAGGACCAGGCGGACCAGCATCACCTGGACTACGTCAACAAGCTTGATGGCCTTGTCTTCCATACCTTTAACGCGCGCCTTGATTACTGATAGTTCGTCGAACGACGACCAGTTCACACCCTTCTTGGGCTAGGATGTAAGCCGCAAAGGGGCTCCAGATCGAAACTCAGGAGCAGCGGCCCATTTTTTGCCGCGCGGCTCAGTGATGTAGAACCACTACTACTGCCACTCCTTGACGGAATCATTGAAAGTACCCGTCGGCCATGTGACCTTGGGCATCCTGCTCACCATGGCGCCTCCGCACTCGGCGTGTTTATCGTGGTTCTAAGTCTGACAGTAGAGTGGGGGTAGGTATGGAGAGGCAAGGTTCTAGCTATGGAGAAGTTGTAAACACAAGAGATGTACGAGTTCAGGCCCTTCTCGGAGGAAGTAAAAGCCCTACGTCTCGGAGCCCGGAGGCGGTCGAGTGGATTGTGTGTATATGAGTTACAGGGTGCCGAACCCTTCTGCCTGTGGAGGGGGGTGGCTTATATAGAGTGCGCCAGGACCCCACCCAGCCCACGTAATGAAGGGTTTATGGGACATTAAGTCCGGGGCGTTACTGGTAACGTCCCACATAAAGTGTCTTAACTACCATAAAGTCTACTTAACTACAGGCCGTTGCAGTGCAGAGTGCCTTTTGACCTCCTGGTAGTCGAGTGAGTCTTCGTGGTCGAGTCCTTCAAGTCAGTCGAGTGAGTCCCTCGTTGGTCGACTGGAAGGTGACCTCTTCTAAGGGTGTCCTTGGGCAGGGTACTTAGATCAGGTCCGTGACCCTACCCTAGGTACATGACTCCATCATTAGCCCCCGAATGGATTGAGGCTTCGAGTGAGGAAGGAGTTGATGTTGTTTTCGATTAACCTTTGCACACTGGTTGTGCGTTCTTCTGGACCAAAGAATCTCTTCGTTGATAGTGAGCAACTTGTCTTCAGTCGACTCGATCCATTCTTTTCTTTCGTCGAGTGATCTTTCGGGCTTAGACGATTTCCGAGCGACAGATCGCAGGAAATCCCGCGCCTGACAGACTGATCTGCCGTTCGCGGATTCCACGGGATGCGAAATTTGGGGAAACGCGCGAAGCGGAGCGGACCGCGGCGTTCGGATGGGACGGGACATAGACACCTCGATCCCCGCGCCGCTTTCTTCGCCACGTATCCCGCCTGCATAACTGTTCCAGGATATGATTAGATCGATCGGGCCCACCTGTCATCCACTCGGAAGGGACCTTATAAATGCGCTCGGCGAGGGTTTTTTGAACAGTGCCTCAGCATTCTCTTTCTCTGCTCCCTTCGTCTCCGCCCAAAGCACTCGCTCTCGCCTCCGCACAACTTCTCCTCGCGCGTCTCACCGGCAACCATGGCCAAGGAGAAGACGGCGGCGCTGGAACGCGCGAAGAAGGCGTCGACGACGGAGAAGGCAAAGGGGAGATCCACTAGCCGCGGCGGGTCTTCGTCTAGATCCCGCCTGCCGAAGGGCTGGGTCCAGGGAGATTGGATCCAGTCGACCATCACGGAGAAGGACCTCCTCGACATGGCCAACGAGGGCCTGATCCCTCATGGAGCTGCAAGGCTTCCGGGGAAAGAATGGCAGCCCCAGCCGGAGGAGGGTGAGTGCGTGCTGCTGGCTACCCATGTCGACCGCGGATTTTCTTTGCCGCCGAGTATTTTCTTCCGTGGTTTCTTGAACTTCTTTGGAGCGCAACTCCACCACTTTACCCCGAATTCTATCGCCTATCTTGCCGCATTCGTGTCCATGTGTGAGGGTTTTCTGGGCTGTCGACCGCACTGGGGCTTGTTCAAGCATATATTCACGTGTCGCTCTCAGACCGTGAAGAAGGCGAGCCCAGGCGACGAAAGAACCCGAGTTGTCCAAATGTGTGGGGGCCTGGGGATCCAGGTGAGGAACAAGAGCACCTTCCCAGCCATGACATTTCCCGAGTCAGTCAGAGACTGGCAGTCGACCTGGTTCTACTGCCAGGATCAGTCGATGCCGGGGCAGTCGAGTGGACTCCCTCAGTTTACCATGGACCGAGTGAACAAGCCCTCCTCTCTGAAGTTGATTCCGGAGGAGAAAGCTGACGTGAAGATGTTGATGGAGCGCGTAGTACAGTTGGTTCGGGAGGGAGTGACGGGCATGGATCTCCTGGAGGTTTTCCTTAGGCGTCGTATCCAGCCCCTTCAGTTCCGGAGCCATTGCATGTGGTTGTACTGTGGGACTGAGGATGAGACTCGGGTCCATCCAGAAGCATTCGACGATGCCACTCTGGAAAGGTGGATGGCCGCCGTTACCGGAAACAAGGATAACCCACGCGGAGCCAGAAGGATTCCCCCACTCGACCACCACAGTGATCCAAACAAGGTATGCCTGCTCTGCTCCCCACTGTGTTCTTGTCATATTCATTTCTATTTATTCTGCCAATCGGTCGATTGATCTTTGTCTTAATGTCTATCAGGCCCTCACCGAGCTGTACTCGATGCCCAATGGGGCACAGGCTCCGACTAAGGAGGGTGAAGCGAGTGGGGGCGAGATCCAGGAGGAGGAGTGGGACTCGGACGTTGCTGAGGATGATGATGACGATGACGATGATGACGGTGATGAAGATGATGCTGAAGACGAGGAAGAAGAGGAGGAGGAGGTCGTACCACCGCGCTCGGAAAGGCGGTCGAAGCTTGTCCACGACCCTGCGACTGAACGTGGCAAGGGGGTTGCGACCGTTGCACAATCGACCAAGCGCCCTCGGACCACCTCTCCGGCGCCGACTGAAAAGGCGTCGAAGCAGCTCGGGGTGGCTCCGTCAAAGCCGACCAAGCTCTTGCCGAAGATGAAGGTGTCCATCCCCACCATATCAGGGTAATCATGCTGCTTAAGTCTTCTTATTTTGTACGAACTTTATCTCTGGCTGGCGCTGGGGTTAGTCGACTGATTCTTTGGAGTTGCAGTGCTGCTACTTCCGAGACCTCAGCCCGGGCTGATGACCATGAGATGGAGGACGCAGCAACCTCAAAACCAGGTACTATACTCTTAACGCCGTTTTTAGTCGACTGACTTATGATCTCTAATCCTGATTCTTCTCTGTAGCTCCACCCAATGTTGTTATCACTCTCCCTGATGATGATGAAGATGAGGAACCGCTGAAGCACAGAAGGAGTAGGAAAGCGTCTGCCAGCAAGGTGCCCCAGGATGTGACGGCGCCTGAGACTCTGGTTGCGGAGGAGGAGAACACCACTCGACACACTGTGTCCTTCGCAGATCCACTGACGAGTGCTCAGCAGCCCTCCCTCTTCACGACGCACCACGTCCCAGAGGACCAAGCTAGGCAGGGATCATGATGGAGCAGTTAAGGACCATCCGGGATGCGAGCCAGGCAGCTTACGACGCCAGTTCTGCCCTTCAAAGCAATGTTCAGGTCAGTCGACCATCGCCTGTTCTGTTAGGATATGCTATCAAAAACTTTTCTTTCCATCATCTATGGTAGTCACCCAGTGGGTGTGTCGATTTAGACTCCGTGTTAGCGGGGGCACGCTGAGTGCACCCGCTGGGTGTAGTCCCCAAGGCTAAGGTCGACTGCTGGCAGTCGGCCTTAGGCTTTATAATTTCAGTCTTTCCGTTATCCGACTATGGCGAATGGATTTCGAAAGCCGGTCGACTGGTCGACTCTGTCTTCAATAGGATTAGTGGGGGCACGCTGAGTGCACCCACTGGGTGTAGTCCCCGAGACTGTGGTCGACTGCTTGCAGTTGATTACATTCTTTAAAGAATACATCATCTTTTTTTTTGAGGTCGACTGGTCGACTCTATCTTCAATAGGATTAGTGGGGGCACGCTGAGTGCACCCACTGGGTGTGGTCCCCGAGACTACGGTCGAATGCTTGTATTCGGCTGTAGTCTTAGAAACGTGTGATTTTTCCTTTTTCACTCGGAAGTGAATTATATTTGACATTTAGTCGATTGGTTCTTCGCAGAACTCCTGTGATCTTGTGGCTCGCTACTCTGAGCTGGAAAACAAGCACATTCAGCTCGAGCTGAATTTGAAGCTGGTTCAGGAGAATCTAACGAAGGCAAAGGAGGAGACCGAAGGTATGTTTGGTGAGACCTTGACGACTGCTCTTTCCCTTCGTTTGTTTCAAAATCTGATCTTGCTGTAACTTGCAGGTAAGGTAAGGGAGGCCCAACAGAAAAAAGACCTTGAACTGGCTGAGAAGATCAAGCTTGCTGACGAGAAGTTAACTTCAGTCACCAAGCTTGAACAAGACAATACCAATCTGAAAGCTGCTCTTGGGATCGCCAACAAGGAAGTCAGTCGACTGAAAACTGATAAAGCTGCCCTGACCGACCAAGTCAGTAAGTTGACTGGGAAGAAAAATGATCTGGAGGCCTTCCTGAGTGGTCTTGCCAAGAAGCTGTTCCTTATGCTTGAAGGTAAACCTCTATGCTCGGCAATAATTTCCAATCGTGGTTTTTCCATTCGACCATCGCCTTGACTCGGTGATCGTCCTTGGAGAATTTTGTCAAAACTTTGAAGAAGAAACTAGCCGGCTGGAACCAAACCTCGACCCCGTCAATTCTCCGGTGAACGACGAAGTTGCCATGAATGTTTTCCGACTAGAGTCCCGTGTTGCAGTTGTCGTGGACTATCTTGCAAGGCTGAAGGTCGCCACATCTCGCATCGACTCGACGCTCTGGCCCGGGGAGACACTTCAGAATGACCTCGAGTCGCTGATGGCTCGCTTGAACACGATCCCTGGTCGAGTGCAGGAGTGGAAAAAGTCCTCGGCTCGGTGTGGTGCAGATGTTGCTCTGTGTCTGGCCCGAGTTCACTGCAAAGATGCGCGAGAAGAGAAGCTGGCGGCCCTCCGGGTGGCCAACACCAAGAAACACGACTTCAGGTCCTTTATGGAAACTTTCCTTGCGGCTGCCACTCGGATCGCAGATGGAATTGATCTTGATGAGTTCGTTGCACCTTCCAGCCCTCCACAGGAGGGGTAAAAAACTTCTTCTAAGCTCGACGCTTTAAATTTGCCTCGGTATGCCGAGTGGAGTTGTAACCGATAAACTTTAACAGGTCTAGTGCCTGAGCACTTTCGGTTCCTTTTGGTATCGATCCCAACTTGAATTTGGTGTTTGAATAAGATTACTTTTGGCTCGAAAATGTCTTTTGCAGGCCCAAAGCAAAACGCTTACTGTAGTCGACTTATTCCTTAGTCCACTTAGGCGAGCACTGGGCTGCAGCTAAGCCCCCGAGTGAGAGGTTTGCTCTTCACTCGGTAGGATTTTGATAACTTAGGCGAGTGTTTGGACTGCAGCTAAGCCTCTGAGTGGAAGTCTGGCTTACCACTCGGTAGGATTTTTATATCTTAGGCGAGCACAGGGCTGCAGCTAAGCCCCCGAGTGAGAGGTTTGCTCTTCACTCGGTAGGATTTTTATATCTTAGGCGAGCACTGGGCTGCAGCTAAGCTCCCGAGTGGAAGTCTGGCTTACCACTTCGTAGGATTTTGATAACTTAGGCGAGCACTTGGACTGCAGCTAAGCCTCCGAGTGAAAGTCTGGCTTACCACTCGGTAGGATTTTCATAACTTAGGCGAGTACTTGGACTGCAGCTAAGCCCCCGAGTGAGAGGTTTGCTCTTCACTCGGTAGGATTTTTGATAACTTAGGCGAGTACTTGGACTGCAGCTAAGCCCCCGAGTGGAAGTCTGGCTTACCACTCGGTAGGATTTTGATAACTTAGGCGAGTACTTAGACTGCAGCTAAGCCCCCGAGTGAGAGGTTTGCTCTTCACTCGGTAGGATTTTTGATAACTTAGGCGAGTACTTGGACTGCAGCTAAGCCCCCGAGTGAGAGGTTTGCTCTTCACTCGGTAGGATTTTTGATAACTTAGGCGAGTACTTGGACTGCAGCTAAGCCCCCGAGTGGAAGTCTGGCTTACCACTCGGTAGGATTTTGATAACTTAGGCGAGCACAGGGCTGCAGCTAAGCCCCCGAGTGAGAGGTTTGCTCTTCACTCGGTAGGATTTTTATATCTTAGGCGAGCACTGGGCTGCAGCTAATCCCCCGAGTGGAAGTCTGGCTTACCACTCGGTAGGATTTTTGATAACTTAGGCGAGCACTTGGACTGCAGCTAAGCCCCCGAGTGGAAGTCTGGCTTACCACTCGGTAGGATTTTTGATAACTTAGGCGAAACGGATTCGCAGCTAAGCCTCCTAGTGGGAGTCTGGCTCACCACTCGGTAGGATTTTTTACAAACTTAGGCAGAACGGATTTGCGGCTAAGTCACCCACTGAGGGGGAATTTTATTGGACAAAATAAAAAGTGACAAAAATTATGGAGGAACTATGACACTATTATTTCGAGGTCCATGAACTACAGAAGTACTTTATTGCAACTCATCCGAGTGATAAAACTTAAGTGTAAAATGGGCGGAGTAGTTCCGCGTTCCAAGCTCGGGGCTCGTCGATATTATGCTCGACGTTGTAAAGACGGTACGCCCCGTTGTGGAGAACTTTGGTGACGATGAAGGGTCCTTCCCAAGAAGGAGCAAGCTTGTGTTGTTTCTTCTGATCCACTCGGAGAACTAAATCTCCTTCCTGGAAGGCTCGACCTCTAACATTTCTGGCGTGGAAACAACGCAAATCTTGTTGGTAGATGGTCGATCGGATCAGAGCCATCTCCCTTTCTTCCTCTAAAAGGTCGACTGCGTCCTGCCGCGCTTGTTCAGCTTCTGCTTCGTTGTAGATTTCAACTCGAGGAGCATTGTGGAGAAGATCACTCAGCAAGACTGCTTCAGCTCCGTAGACCAAGAAGAATGGAGTTCTTCCGGTCGACCGATTAGGTGTGGTCCGCAGTCCCCAAAGCACTGAGGGAAGTTCGTCGACCCAAGCTCCAGCTGCATGCTTGAGATCACGCATCAGTCGGGGTTTCAATCCTTTGAGAATCAGGCCATTGGCTCGCTCTGCTTGTCCATTCGACTGCGGATGGGCGACTGAAGCGTAGTCGACCCGTGTGCCTTGAGAGTTACAGAAATCTCTAAATTCCTCCGAGTCAAAGTTCGACCCATTATCCGTAATGATGCTTTGCGGGACTCCATATCTGAATATTAGTTCCCTGATGAAGCTAACAGCAGTACCGGCGTCAAGGTTCTTGATTGGTTTAGCCTCAATCCACTTGGTGTACTTGTCGACTGCCACCAGTACATGCGTGAAGCCACTTCGCCCTGTTCTCAAAGGACTGACCATGTCCAACCCCCATACTGCGAAAGGCCAGACGAGTGGAATGGTCTTCAGGGCTGATGCAGGCTTGTGCGACATATTCGAGTAAAACTGACATCCCTCGCACTTATCCACTATCTCCTTCACCATCTCATTCACCTTTGGCCAGTAAAATCCGGCTCGGTATGCTTTGGCCACGATGGTCCGAGAGGACGCATGATGACCACAGGTCCCCGAGTGAATATCATTAAGGATGATTCGACCTTCTTCTGGCGTTATGCACTTCTGACCAACTCCAGTCGCGCTTTCTCTGTATAACTGTCCTTTGATTACGGTAAAGGCCTTAGATCGACGGACGATCTGTCGAGCCTCTTCCTCATCCTCCGGGAGCTCTTTTTTCAGGATATATGCGATATATGGAACTGTCCAATCGGGAATGACCACCAAGATCTCCATGACCAAGTCGACCACTGCTGGGACTTCAACCTCAGTCGGATCTGTGGCACTCTTGGGCTGTGGAGCTTCTTCGGTGAAAGGATCTTCTTTTACTGACGGAGTGTGTATATGCTCCAAGAACACACCACTCGGAATGGCTTCTCTCCTGGAACCTATCTTTGCTAGATCATCAGCTGCTTGATTTTTTAGTCGGGGTATATGATGGAGCTCCAACCCCTCAAACTTCTTTTCCAGCTTCCTCACTGCACTGCAGTATCCAGTCATGGCTGGGCCGGGCATCTTCAATTTGAGGTACATGTAACATGGTCGAGCCATGAACCGTGCATAAGCTGGTCTCCCCAAAATGGCATGATATGCACTCTGAAAATCCACGACCTGGAACGTCAACTTCTCTTTGCGAAAATGTTTCAAATCGCCAAACACCACGTCCAGAGCTATTTGGCCGAGTGACTCGGCTTTCTTTCCTGGTATAACTCCATGAAAGCTCATGTTACTGGTGCTCAGTCGGGACATCGGAATGCCCATTCCTTTCAGTGTGTCTACATACAGCAAATTCAGCCCACTACCACCGTCCATAAGCACTTTTGTCAGTCGAGTGCCTTCAACAACTGGATCGACCACCAAAGCTTGCCTCCCAGGGGTGGCAATATGAGTTGGGTGATCAGATTGGTCGAAGGTGATGGGTGTCTGGGACCATTTCAGATAATTTGCTTTTGCTGGGGCAACCATGTTCACCTCACGGTTAATTACTTTCAATCGACTCTTGCTCTCCACATCTGCAAAGATCATCAGAGTAGAGTTGATATGCGGATATCCTTCCTCACTGTCCTCCTTGTCTTCGGCCTTGTCCGACTCCTTCTCCTTGTTATTAGACTGTTTTCCCTGAAACTGCTGGATCAGGAGTCGACATTGGCGAGTGGTGTGCTTCGGGTAGATGATATTCCCCTCTTCGTCTTTCTTCGTGTGGATGTGACACGGCATATCCATCACGGCGTTCCCTTCTTTATCCTTTACCTTCTTAGGGTTCCAGGATCCTTTTGGTTTCCCTTTAAACTTTCCCTGAGTCACGGCCAGAGCCTCTCCAGGAGCTGCCGGTTCAGCCTTCCGCTTCTGTTTCCGACTGGTGTTTCCCTTTTCCGACTGACTCGGCTTGTGCTTGCCGCTTCGAAGTCGGTCTTCTTCTTCACCGTTGGCGTACTTGGTAGCAATCTCCATCATCCGACTCAAGGTCATGTCACCGGTTCGACCAAACTTCAAACTCAATTCTCTGTTCTTGACGCCATCTTTAAAGGCGCAGACTGCCTGATGATCAGACACATTCTCCACAGTATGGTGCAAAGTGATCCATCTCTGAATATACTCTCTGAGAGTCTCATTGGTCTTCTGCACGCAGACTTGCAACTCCGTCAGTCCAGCCGGTCGCTTGCAAGTTCCTTCAAACGTTCTGATGAACACTCGGGACAGATCTTCCCAAGTGTAAATGCTGCTAGGAGGTAATTGAGTCAACCATGCCCTGGCAGAACCTTCCAGCATGAGGGGCAGATGCTTCATGGCCACCTCGTCGTTCCCACCACCAATCTGAACCGCCACTCGGTAGTCCTCAAGCCAAGTTTCAGGCTTAGACTCACCAGTGAACTTGCTGACTCCTGTTGCCAACCTGAAATTGGGAGGGATAACTGCAGCTCTGATAGCTCTGCTGAAACATTCAGGACCAGAAACATGCACTCGACTGCTTGTGGGCGCATCTCTGTCGAGTCCACCTCGATGGGCTCTGTTCTGGTCGACTAAACCTTGCACGATAATGGATCGCGCGTCGAAGCCCGGTTCTCTGGGGTCGACTGGAACTCTTCGCCCCGCACTGAACTGACGTCTGTCATCTTGCTGCCGAGGAGCGTAAGACCCACCCCTCGGAGGGGAATTGGGCACTCGACGCCTATCATCTCGGTCGAGTCGGTCACCATATTGGTCTTGCCGATTCTCGCACCCTTCACGCCGCGGAGGCGATCTGGGACTGTGAGCCGACTGAACCGTATTCGCAGCGACGGATCGACTGTGAATTCTGTTGCGCGACTGCGACACGGCCGAATTCTGATCTCCTGCTGCCCGGAGCAGATCCCTGATCTGCATCAAGCCTCTGCCAGCTTCCGACTGAGAGGGCTGAATGGACTCTGCTATACGGGTCGCAGCTGCCAAATTCTGGATTGGGGTTCGATATACCTGAGTCGGCGGGAAGAGTTGACGTCGACTGGTGTCAGGAACTCGTTGCCGCGCGCGCTCGTCGAGTGCTCGCTGAAGATTCTCCAGTCGAGTGCGTTCGGCCAAATTGGCCAAACGTGCCTCCTCCAAGGAGCGAGCCTCGGGGGTTTCTCCTACGATGGGAGTACGCAGGACATCCACGTTCCTGCGGCGAAGTTCTTCTCTTTGCAGAGAGTCGAGTGGCTCGGGCTGGTACTCTTCGTGGTCTCGCGCGGGGTCGCCTCCGTCGCCTGCTCCACCATCACGGGCGAAGCCAGGGGGACTGCGGGGCCCGTCGACCATCAAGATTTCCGCCGCTGGATCACTGCTATCGCACTCGGATGCGGTCTCTAGGGAGCCAGTCGACAGATCGAACATGCCGTAGAGAGATTCGTCGGGCTCGATTGCCGCAACTTGGGTGGTGGCCGTCTGGCGAGCCACCGCGTGCCTCACCCACTGCTGAATCCTCGACCGGCCCGAGCGCTTGCGCTGGCGGGAGACCGAGAGGGTGGTTGATGGGGATGTCGACCGATACGGGGTCGACGGTTGCCGCAGCAGAACGCCGCGGACACATGCGCGAAAATGCGTCGCACCGCGGACGGGGAGCGCATCAACGTCGAGTGGAGCCTCCTGGAGCCAGGCGCAGTCGTCGGCGATGAAGGTGAGAGCGCCGAGACGGATCTCTCGACCCTCGACCAAAACTCCAGCAGCCACCATGATGAAAGTACTCGGAAGAATCGCAACTTCTCCACAAAATTGCTAAAAACACCGGCCCCACGGTGGGCGCCAACTGTCGTGGTTCTAAGTCTGACAGTAGAGTGGGGGGTAGGTATGGAGAGGCAAGGTTCTAGCTATGGAGAAGTTGTAAACACAAGAGATGTACGAGTTCAGGCCCTTCTCGGAGGAAGTAAAAGCCCTACGTCTCGGAGCCCGGAGGCGGTCGAGTGGATTGTGTGTATATGAGTTACAGGGTGCCGAACCCTTCTGCCTGTGGAGGGGGGTGGCTTATATAGAGTGCGCCAGGACCCCACCCAGCCCACGTAATGAAGGGTTTATGGGACATTAAGTCCGGGGCGTTACTGGTAACGTCCCACATAAAGTGTCTTAACTACCATAAAGTCTACTTAACTACAGGCCGTTGCAGTGCAGAGTGCCTTTTGACCTCCTGGTAGTCGAGTGAGTCTTCATGGTCGAGTCCTTCAAGTCAGTCGAGTGAGTCCCTCGTTGGTCAACTGGAAGGTGACCTCTTCTAAGGGTGTCCTTGGGCAGGGTACTTAGATCAGGTCCATGACCCTACCCTAGGTACATGACTCCATCAGTGTTTGCCGTTCACCACCTTGGGCTTCACATTGAAGATCTTCAACCATAGTCCAAAGTGTGGCGAGATGCGGAGAAAGGCCTCGCACACGATGATGAACGTCGAGATGTTGAGGAAGGAATTGGGGGATAGATCGTGAAAATTGATCCCGTAGTAATACATGCCGCGAACAAAAGGGTGAAGGGGAAACCCAAGCCCGCGGATGAAATGGGGGAGGAAAACGACCCTCTCATGGGGCTCTGGAGTAGGGACAACCTGTCCCGTCGTCGGAAGACGGTGGCCAATTTTCTGGGCCAAATACCCGGCCGCCCGCAGTTTTTTAATATCCTTCTCCTGGACGGAGGAGGCCATCCACTTGCCTCCTGCTCCTGATCCGGACATTTTCGGAGAACCTTTGTTGGTGGGAAGATGAATGCTTGGGCGCTAGGGCTCGGGCGAAAGGAAAGGGACGAGCAGAAGGAGAAGAAGGCGTGGGTAGAAAGGAAGAGGCCTTTCCCCTTTATAGAGGTGATGAAACTTTTTGCCTCCCCGCTTGCCTAATGGAACCTGCTCCTTCCCCACTCACCGCGATTGGTGGTACGGTTGGGTTACCCACGCCTGTATTGAAGAGAACCTCACATTAAAGGGGCACGATCTCTTCTTTGATAAGGTGTGCCAAGAAAACCGCCTCGCAATGTGTGCGGGAGCTGGTTGTGAAAAACGGTTCGAATAATGACCGGACCATGGTGTGCTATCACGCTACAAAGAGTTGTCAGTAGTTTAGATTTGTGAAATATTGTTCTCTCTATGGTGGTATGTGGAATTTTGTCTTGCAGAGCCGGACACAATTTAAGTGTTCAAAGATCACTTTGGAGTATTCGGAGATGGAACACGCCTTGCAATGCCGAAGACAATCTGCGTGCCGGACTCATCATCATTGAAGCCTGGTTCAGGGGCTACTGAGGGAGTCCTGGATAAGGGGGTATCCGGGCAGCCAGACTATATACTTTGGCCGGACTGTTGGACTATGAAGATACAAGATTGAAGACTTCGTCCCGTGTCCGGATGGGACTCTCCTTTGCATGGAAGGCAAGCTTGGCGATTCGGATGATAGATCTCCTCCTCTGTAACTGACTCTGTGTAACCCTAGCCCCCTCCGGTGTCTATATAAACCGGAGGGTTTAGTCCGTAGGAGACAACAACAATCATACCATAGGCTAGCTTCTAGGGTTTAGCCTCTATGATCTCGTGGTAGATCAACTCTTGTAATAATCATATCATCAAGATCAATCAAGCAGGAAGTAGGGTATTACCTCCATCGAGAGGGCCCGAAACTGGGTAAACATCCTGTCCCCAGCCTCCTGTTACCATTAGCCTTAGACGCACAGTTCGGGACCCCCTACCCGAGATCCGCCGGTTTTGACACCGACAAGGGGCGCACCTACCCCCCTAGGCGCGCCCTCCTGCCTCGTGGCCTCCTCGTTACCTCTCTGACTTCCACTCCAAGTCTCTTGGATTGCGTTTGTTCAAAGAAAATGTTGGGAACGCAGTAGTTTCAAAAAAAATCCTACGCACACACAAGATCTATCATGGTGATGCATAGCAATGAGAGGGGAGAGTGTAGTCCACGTACCCTCGTAGACCGTAAGCGGAAGCGTTATGACAATGTGGTTGATGTAGTCGTACGTCTTCATGATCCGACCGATCCTAGTACCAAAAGTACGGCTGTTGGTGTCAAAATCGGCGGATCTCGGGTAGGGGGTCCCGAACTGTGCGTCTAAGGCTAATGGTAACAGGAGGCGGGGGACATGATGTTTACCCAGGTTCGGGCCCTCTCGATGGAGGTAATACCCTACTTCCTGCTTGATTGATCTTGATGATATGAGTATTACAAGAGTTGATCTACCACGAGATCGTAGAGGCTAAACCCTAGAAGCTAGCCTATGATTATGATTGTTTATATCTATCGAATAGCCTGGCCCTGGTTTATATAATGCACCAGAGGCCTAGGATAACAAGAGTCCTAGCCGAATACGCCGGTGGGGGAGGAGTCCTTGTCTTGATAACCAAGTCTTGTGGAATCTTCCTTGTATGCGGCAACTGTCCGAACTGGCCCATGAGTATATGGCCATGGGGGTCCTTGGCCCAATCCAACTGATCGGGAGACGACATGGTGAGTACCCCCTGGTCCAGGACACCGTCAGTATCCCCCTGAACCGGTGTTCAAGTTGGGGACGCTCCTCAATTCTTCCGAACTGTTCTTCATCTTCGGTCGTCGGTCTTGAAAACTGGTTCAAAAAATCTTCTTATCTTCGATCTTGAGGATCGCCAAAGTAAATCCGAAGAGTTTACACGTCGGGTATCCAAGGAGTCCCTTTAAGTTATCGGCCTTGATCAATTCCTGGTTATTTTTTACGCCACACCTCGCGTTTGAAGTTGTTCCCGGGCAGCGGTGTCCTCTTGCATCTGTGCTCCAATGGCGGACTGCATCCGAGCTCCAACGCCGGGCTATATCCGAGCTCCAATGTCGGACTGTATCCGAGGTGTCATAGATCACCTTGGCTTGAAGAAGTTTAAAGGAGGTTAGCTGAGCTTAATGACAGAAATGCCCTCTATGGAGCCAGCCACTGGCGCCCAAGCTTTATGCCGGACTGCTTCCAAGGTGGTGCACCACCCCTGAGTGCGGGCTGATATTTTCATTGGTGCAATTTATTCTCTGCCGAGATATATAGCCAGTAGCCCTCAAGATGTGTGTGTCGGTCTAAAACCCGAGATGCACCTGAAGGAAAACATGAAACCGCTGATCCTAGTAGCCCCTGAGACTCAGGTCGATGCGCGAAATCGGCCTGAGGATCAACTCCTAGGTCGGCAGCATACATAGGAATAGAAACATAGTGCAATATATTAGAGATAATAGTGATCGGTGAATGGGCCCTTGAGAGAGGGTCTTGAGAAGTTGCCGCAATATATTAGCTTGACGCTATGTAGGTCCAGATGGTACCTATTGTTGTCCGAAGACGCGTTTATGCATAGTTCAGTCAAGCCGAACACTGAGCACTACAATTTTTCTGCATTGAATAGGCAATGCAGTAGCCCACGAGACACTGTTCGGGTGGCAACACCAGATCAGGGGATCGATGTACCCCTTTAATATTTGTAAATGATAAGCACAAAGCCCAGTAGCCCCCAAGCCTTAATGTGGGCATGTGTGGCCGAATTAAGGATCGATAACCGTAGTAAAATCACAAATTATATGTAATGATTCTATGTATCCAAGTACTTTACATCATTAATGCTCGGATCCGCATTGTAAAAAACTTTGTTGACCGACCGTCGGCTTCCACCTCCTTGGCCAGCAGCCGAGGAGTGTTTGTCCTATTTTATAAATCCTTTATGAGGGCAAAGATTTACGGCAAACAAGGCAATCCAGCCATACGGTTTTATAAACAAAGGTACGCGGAGAGATATGTTATATTATTTTTTAACGTAAATAGTCCCACTATCTTCCAAAGAAAATAGTCCCACTATTGGTTCCTTTCTTTGGGTTGTCATGCTAAGCGTGATCATGAAACCTCAGCTCCGATCAATGTGGGAGGAAAATATTGGGGATTTAGTTCGGGGAAAGTTCCCGAACTCTATGGTATTAATGAACCAATTTTTTTTACTTCCGTCGTTGCCGACCAATGTGATTCTTTAAGATTGCTAGCTTTCGACTTCACCCAGTCTGAGGTACTAACTCGGATGACCCGGTAGTAACAATTACAGAGGTGCTCCCTTTACCACCTAGCCGAACAATCAGGAACGTAGGGGTAAGCACAGGAGCCAGGCAACCCAGCTTGGCCAAAATCTTAAGTCAAATTGATGCATATTTATGGCTTTATATAACGATAATTACGGAAGGCAACACTTGTATAATGAGTACAAATGTTGATGATATATACTTATTTTGACTCCATTGTGACTGTTTATCAGTTGAAAGTGGCCCATCGTCGGCTTCTACCCCTTTGTAGATACTACGCAGGGTGTTTCCACAATAACAAGACAACCCTTAGCCGACGTCTCGGTGCCCGAAGGCGGTTGTGTTAGCAGGAACGAGGCAATCAGATATCTTGGCTTTATAACATTCACTTAGTCAGAGGAGCTTCAAATTGGGGAAGCTAGCTACGAGCCCCCGATTAGTGTTCGGCGACAGCAGATGTCAAGCCGTAAACACTTCGGCAAATGTTATGAACGACTCATCATTTAACACGGTCATCGGATCGCTGACCAGTTTGCGCTTATTGTGACAATTAGTTTTCGGCTTTCTCCACTGAGGTGCTTAACCATGCGAGCCGGAAGCAAAATTGCAGTGGTTCTCCTGTTGCACACGTAGCCGAACAAAGCGGAACATAGGAGGCAAGCACAGGAGCCGGACAACCCAACTATTGACCGAAGACACAATTCGAAACCGATGCATATATAGCAACATCCGAGAATGTTTTTGCCGAATCTCTAAAGATGTCCGGCGTTGCACTGCGAGACTTATGATGGAAACACACAAATAGTTTAAAAGTGCCATAAGCTTGGAAAACCAACAAACGTCAGTGAAAACTTGAAGTCCGAAGAAGATCAAGTGTTCGGTGCCAATCCGAAAATTGGAAGAAAAAAATTGTGCTTCTGTTGTGTTTTGACAACGACCAAGAAGAAAACACATTTACATCTCATATATAAATTTTAAGAGTCCCCAAGTGACTTGGGTAAAAGAATTTCATGTATAATGATTGTATGTACCGAAGTACTTATATCATATCTGTGTCCGCCCAAACTTTATATGCGTCTTAACCGACCGTCGGCTTCTCCCTCTTTAGTCAAGGACCGAAAAGTGTTATGTATTCCCCCTGTCGAGAATATTGACGGTGTTTCTGATAACCAGGCAATCAGGCCATAAGGCTATAACAAACAAAGCGTGCTCATGGAACTTATGCTATATTACTGATAAAGTGTAAGAAGCATCTTCGAAGAAAATAGTACCCCCACCGATACCTTTCTTCGGTTGCTCATTATTACTATGAGACTTGTGCAATAGATTTTTTGTACTCATGAGTTCCGTTGTGTGCTGACCATTATTGAAAACAGTAAGAGTGCTAGCTTTTGGCTTCACCCAGTCTGAGGTCCGGCTTGGATGACCCGATCGTGATAATCGCAGAGGTGCTCCCTTTACTCCCTAGCCAAACAATCGGGAATGTAGGGGTAAACACAGGAGCAAGGCAATCCAGCTTGCAAATCGCTTAAGTCAACATGGTGCATATTGTGGCATAATACACGAAGAAGGAATGAAGCCGTACAAGTATAATCATCTGCAAGAGGAAAAGCTCCATCAAGGGAGCCCCAAATAAATGGGGTATTTGAATATGTGTGTCACAAACAAAGTTTTGACAAGGAACTTTGTCACAAACAACTTTGTGCCAAAAAGTATAATGCTTGGTCGAACGGAACAAAATTTAAAACTGAAAGTTTTTGAGCATGAAAGCGACTTAGCTGGTTAATATGCTCGGTGTTGATGACACGATTCAGGCTTGTGGCGGGACAAAGACGCCCATTGATCTGTGACAGATCCGACAAGGTTCGCAGTCCTCGGCATGGCCGAGGTCCCAGCCCCCAGGCCCGAGGTCTCCGAGCAAGGAGTTTGACACTCCAAAGTAGTGATCGCGTAACGCAGTAAAAATTGATTACCTGCATACATGAAACAGTGCGGTCCAGGAAATAATAATGATATATACATAATCCTTGCATAATTGCTTTACGCAAAAATAATTTATTTAAAGAGATGTGGCCTGGCGCTGAAGCCAATGTTGATGCAGGGAGTCAGCGTGACGCAGTGAAGGCGTGACAAAGCCTGAATTTGCAGCACGATCCAGGCTCCGGATGCGGCATTCGCCGAACTATGTACGGAAACTGACAGAACCACCACGCGACCGTTTTTAATGTGGCCGCCATTTGATAGACCTATGTATAGATGATGGAACAAACCAGAGTAATAATTCCTTAAGAAAAATAAACCCAACAAGCAAAAATTGTTAGGATTAATAGCACCTGGTTTATTTGTTGTAGCATTCCGAAGAAAAGCGACTCCCAAAATCGGGAATCGATCCGCACACCCATTGCCTGATGGGCGATAAAGTGATGACCTGGTGATGCTGGCAATGGTTGGCTTGCCAAGGAGAAGCCCTCGGTCCAGCTAACATGACGAAGCTGGTTGGCTGGTGACGCCGAAGTCACCGGAGTATGTCGATGAAGAAATAGCCAAGTCCCCGGTCTAGCCGAGGTGATGGAGCAGGTCGGTAAGGAGTCGTTGCAGCCGAGGTGTTGAGGTAGTTCGGCGTGATGGACATCGGCTCGAAGAAGCAACAGTGCGGCCATGCCGTTGCAGGTCGTAACTTGTGACGCGACCAATGTTGGTTTGATGAAGTGGCCATGCGGCGATTCCGGTGTGCCCGCTCCGTGTAATCCGTGGGGTGGTGATGTTGGTGATGATTTGTCTTTGGCGATTCCGAACTCTTACTCTGCTCGCCGGGGTGAGGATCCGAAGAAGTTGAGCTCGGCTCAAAAAGCGACAACATGTCTAGCGCAGGTCGGCAGCCGTGGAGCTATATTGCCGGACTGGTTTGACACCAGCGTGATGGCGAAGATTACCGCAGAGGAGGATTAAAATTTTATGGATGCATGTTAAAAATAGCGCACAATACCTTAGAAGAAAATTCCTTTACAAAGGTTGTCAAATATCACGTTCATAAAGAAACAAGAATTCGGGTCGGATCCGTATTCGCGCAGGAAACAGATTTGAAAAGTGATGCACTAATCGGAAGGTTCCCGGAGTTTGAACGGTTGGATCGAGCTGAAATTTTGAGGGGTGGTAGATATGGGAATTCCGCAGAAAATGAACGGTTGGATCTTCCAAAGGACATCCGAGCTGGGCTCTGGAGACCATGCCCTAAACTCATCCGGATTCCCGTCTGGATTTGACAGGGCTCCGGTATATCATAGATTGTTAGAGATTCCTCCATCGGAACTCGACAAAATTTTCCAAGGTTGTTGTAGACTCAATTCGGCACAATTCCATCGAAGCAATTGTTAAAATGACACTCGAGGAGGCGATGGCAGCGGATACGAGTTTGCTGTCCAGATAAATAGCACGGTCGTTCGAGGGCAATGTCGACGTTGAGCCCCCGAACTCCATGGATGATTCCTCCATGATCTTGATAGAGATTGGAGTTGGTGTTGATGAAGGCCCTCATCCGAACATAATGACCGGAGGTAGGGCGCAGTCCTTGGTTAAGCCAAGGTGACCAGTCGAGCCGGCGACGAAGAAGTCGATGTCGCAGTTGATCTGCAGTCGAGCCATTGATCCTTTTGCCGATCACACAACGGAACTCTCAATGAATGCACCAATGTCGGTGTCAAAACCGGTGGGTCTCGGGTAGGGGGTCCCAAACTATGCGTCTAAGGCTAATGGTAACAGGAGGCGGGGGACACGATGTTTACCCAGGTTCGGGCCCTCTCGATGGAGGTAATACCCTACTTCATGCTTGATTGATCTTGATGATATGAGTATTACAAGAGTTGATCTACCACGAGATCATAGAGGCTAAACCCTAAAAGCTAGCCTATGATTATGATTGTTTATATCTATCGACTAGCCTGGCCTTGGTTTATATAATGCACCAGAGGCCTAGGATAACAAGATTCCTAGCCGAATACGCCGGTGGGGGAGGAGTCCTTATCTTGATGACTGAGGGAGTCCTGGATTAGGGGGTGTCCGGATAGCCGGATTACCATCATCAGCCGAACTATCATCGGCCGGACTATCATCATCGACCGGACTCCAAGGCTATGAAGATACAAGATTGAAGACTTCGTCCCGTGTCCAGATGGGACTTTCCTTGGCGTGGAAGGCAAGCTTGGCGATACGGATATGTAGATCTCCTACCATTGAAACCGACTCTATGTAACCCTAGCCCTCTCCGGTGTCTATATAAACCGGATGGCTCTAGTCCGTAGGACAAGAAGAAGAACAACAACCCTTACAATCATACCATAGGCTAGCTTCTAGGGTTTAGCCTCCTTGATCTCGTGGTAGATCCACTCTTGTAAACATCCACAATATCAATATCAATCAAGCAGGACATAGGGTTTTACCTCCATCAAGAGGGCCCGAACCTGGGTAAAACATCGTGTCCCTTGTCTCATGTTACCATCCGCCTAGACGCACAGTTCGGGACCCCCTACCCGAGATCCGCCGGTTTTGACACCGACATTGGTGCTTTCATTGAGAGTTCCTCTGTGTCGTCACCGATAGGCTTGATGGCTCTTCAATCGACAACGACGCCGTCCTGGGTGAGACTTTTCTCCCCAGACAGATCTTCGTATTCGGCGGCTTCGCACTGCGGGCCAACTCACTTGGGCATCTGGAGCAGATCGAAAGCTACGCCCCTTGCCGTCAGGTCAGGTTTGGATGCCTAAACTTCACGACCGATATCCGCGGGGACTTGATCTTCGATGGATCTGAGCCACAGCCGAGCGTGCCGCGCTGTCACGATGGGCACGACCTAACTCTGCCGCCGGACAGCACCTTGGAGGCCGCACATGAATCCGCTCCGACCCATAGTCCGGAGCCGATCGCTCAGATCGAGGACGGATGGCTGGACACCGCCTCGGGAGCTGCAACTTCTACGGCGATGGAGCCGAACACTTACTTTGTCCCGCATAAAGCTCATGACTCCGAGGGCGCCGATCATGGAATTCACCACTGCAGACATCTTTCAGCACTCACCCTTCGACGATATCTTAAATTCGCTGAAGCATCTCTCGCTATCCGGAGAGCCCTGGCCGAACTACGGCCAGGATGGTTGGGATGCGGACGACGAAGAAATTTAGGGCCCACCGACCACCCACTTCGTAGCCACTGTCGACGATCTAACCGACGTACTCGACTATGACTCTGAAGACATCAACGGTATGGACGACGATGCCGGAGACTATCAAGAACCAGTGCCTACAGGACACTGGAAGACCACCTCGTCATACGACATATATATGGTGGACACCCCAAAAGATGGGGACGGCGAAGAAGCAACGGAGGCCGATTCCTTAAAGAAACAGCCCAAGCGCCGGCATCAGCGGCGCCGCTCTAAATCCCGCCATAGCAAGAACAGAGATTCCGGCACAGGAGATAATAACACCCCAGAAAGTGTTGAAGACAACCCCCTCCAGCACGATCCAGCGCAGGAGGAGGCAGAAGCAAGCCCTCACGAGAGGGCGGCAGACGAGGCAAGCCTCAATGACGACGAATTCATCGTGCCTGAGGATCCCGTTGAACAAGAGCGTTTCAGACGCAGGCTAATGGCCACGGCAAACAGCCTCAAGAAAAAGCAGCGACAGCTTCAAGCTGATCAAGACCTACTGGCCGACAAATGGACCGAGGTCCTCGCGGCCGAAGAGTATGAACTCAAACGCCCCTCCAAAAGTTACCCAAAACGCAAGTTGCTCCCTCGACTAGAGGAGGAAGTGTACAAACCTGCATCACCAGCGCACAATACGGCAGACCGACCACCTCGTGGCCGTGACAGAGAGGCATGCAAGCGCTCCACCAAAACCGTACCCCGGCATCGCTCAAAAAGCATGAAGCCACGGGGGACCGCGCCGGACTTGCGGGATATATTGGAGGACAAGGCAAGACAATCCAGATCTATCTATGGATCACGTGGGCGCCCCAAGACCCACGACGAATACCGTCGCGCCAGATACAACTACTCCGGCCGGGCCGAACACAGCAGACAACGCTCTCTCGAGCTACGTCGCGATATTGCTCAATACAGAGGCGCCGCACACCCACTATGCTTCATTGACGAAGTAATGGATCATCAAATCCCTAAAGGGTTTAAACCCGTTAATATCGAATCCTACGATGGCACAACAGACCCCGCGGTTTGGATTGAGGATTATCTCCTCCATATACATATGGCCCGCGGCGACGATCTTCACGCCATCAAATATCTCCCGCTCAAGCTTAAAGGACCAGCTCGGCATTGGCTTAACAGCCTGCCCGCAGAGTCAATTGGATGCTGGGAAGACCTGGAAGCCGCATTCCTCGACAACTTCCAGGGCACGTATGTGTGACCACCGGACGCAGATGACCTAAGCCACATAATCCAGCAGCCAGATGAATCGGCCAGGCAATTCTGGACACGGTTCTTAACAAAGAAAAATCAAATCATTGACTGTCCGGATGCAGAGGCCCTCGCTGCCTTCAAACATAACATCCGCGACTAGTGGCTGGCCCGGCACCTAGGACAGGAAAAGCCGAAATCCATGGAAGCCCTCACATCAATCATGACCCGCTTCTGTGCGGGAGAGGATAGCTGGCTAGCTCGCAGCAACAACCTCAGCAAAAACGTTGGCAGTCCGGATACAAAGAACCGCAATGGCAGGTCGCGTCAAAACAAAAACAAACGCCGCATTAACGGCGACAACAATGAGGATACGGCAGTCAACGCCGGATTCTGAGGCTCCAAGCCCGGTCAACGGAAGAAGCCATTCAAAAGAACCACTCCGGGCCCATCCCATTTGGACCGAATACTCGACTGCTCCTGTCAAATACATGGAACCCCCGAAAAGCCAGCTAACCACACCAACAGAGATTGTTGGGTATTCAAGCAGGCAGGCAAATTAATCGCCGAAAACAATGACAAGGGGCTACACAGCGATGACGAGGAAGAGACCCGGTCGCCGAACAACAGAGGACAAAAGGGATTCCCCCCTCAAGTTCGGACGGTAAACATGATATACGCAACGCATATCCCCAAGAGGGAGCGGAAGCGTGCACTAAGGGACGTATACGCGATGGAGCCAGTCGCCCCAAAATTCAACCCATGGTCCTCTTGCCCGATCACTTTCGATCGAAGAGACCATCCGACCAGTATCCGCCATGGCGGATTCGCCGCATTGGTTTTAGACCCAATCGTCAATGGATTTCACCTCACGAGAGTCCCGATGGACGGCGGCAGTACCCTGAACCTGCTTTATCAGGATACAGTGCGCAAGATGGGCATAGACCCTTCAAGGATTAAACCTACAAAGACAACCTTCAAAGGCGTCATACCAGGCGTCGAGGCCAGTTGTACAGGCTCAGTCACACTGGAAGTGGTCTTCGGATCCCCGGATAATTTCCGAAGCGAGGAGTTAATCTTCGACATAGTCCCGTTCCGCAGTGGCTATCACGCTCTGCTCAGACGAACCACATTTGCAAAATTCAACGCGGTGCCGCATTATGTATATCTTAAGCTCAAGATGCCAGGCCCTCGTGGAGTCATCATGGTCAATGGAAACACGGAACGCTCCCTCCGAACGGAGGAACATACAGCGGCTCTCGCGGCAGAAGTACAGAGCAGCCTTTGAAGGCAATTTTCGAGTCCGGCCGTTAAACGACTGGACACGGCCAAACGCGCCCGAAGCAACATCAACCAGGACCACCTGGCACATTCCGAGCAAGCGTAGCAATGCGGCCTCAACCCTAGCCCTCGCACAATTGTAAGAAAAACTCTCCGCGTACATAATTACGCCCTGGAGATACCATGGGCATAGGGGGAGAGGCACAACCACAACATACCGAGAGTGCGGTTCGACCACACCAGGGGCTCCCAAGTGTGTCGCTCTTTTTATCTTTTATTTCTCTCTTTTTTTATACAGAACTCTGTCTGGCGGCGAACCTGCCGAACTCATGATGCAACAGCCAGGGAGGGACAAAGGCCGCGACGAACACTCAGGTGGTCTCCATTACGAGCATTAAATTTGTTAAATACACCATTCCGCGGCCTACCCCTGGAGGGAGACGCCTTTAATTCGTCCAATCCCTTGCTTTCCGCACTATTTGTATCATTCCGCACTCATAGCAGACATTCTCGAATAAAATGCAGCACTTTTTGCCCATAATTGCATTACCTTATCCATATATGTTCATTTACGACATGTTGCATCCGTACATTTTGGTACGGCCAAATACACCAGGGGCTTATGTTCCCCGCATTATGATGTGATAAAGTCTGAACACTTTCACAAGTGCGGCACCCCGAACTTATAGCATTATATGAATCGGCTCCGAATCATGTCTTGGGTCAATAGTTGGGTTTGCCCGGCTCCCATGTTTGGCACCTTACGTTCCGTTCTATCGGCTAAGGTAGCACTGGGAGAACCACTGCGATTGCGCCCCGGTTGAGCCGGGTTAACGCCTCAGTGGAGAAAGCTAAAACTGACTGTCATGATAAGGCGAGAGACTGGTCGCTGTTCGAGAGGTCCTTTCGGGTCCTTAAAGACCTACACCGCTTCGAGCGAAGTTCCGGATAATGTCCGACGAAGGCGTGGATAGCGCCCCTAATTCGGTCTTCCGAATACTAGGGGCTTCGCCGAAATTTAAAATTATAGAATTCTATGGCTAAGTGAGAGTGTTCAAGCACTATAAGTCCGGTTGCCTTGTTCGTTGTGTTGAGCGCCTCCCTAGATGGACCCAAAAATGGGAACAAGAGTGCTCAAGTTTATCCCGAACACCCCAGCACTCGTGGCATGGGGGCTGAAGCCGACGACTTGCCATCTCTCAGATTTAATAAACGGCCGCACAGAAGGTAATATTTTAAATTAACAAGCGTTGCTTAGCGCATATGAACAAAGTTTTCAGCGCACAGGATAACACATTGCGAATTTACTCAATAATTACATCCCTGGGGCACTCATCCGCAATTTTGCGGGCACCCTTCAGGACAGTCCTTATAGTACATCTCGGGCGTACGATATTCCTTGCCCGCTGGTGGCGCGTCAGTGATTAGCTTCTCCGCATCTAGCTTGCCCCAATGCACCTTTGCGCGGGCAAGGGCCCGACGAGCACCTTCAATACAGGCGGAGCGCTTGATAACCTCCACCCAGGGGCACGCATCCACCAACCGTCGCACGGGACCGAAGTAGCTCCCAGGCATGGCCTCTCCAGGCCACAGCCGGACTATGAGGCCCTTCATGGCCTGCTCGGCCACCTTGTGGAGCTCGACCAGCTGCTTCAGCTGGTCGCTAGGGGGCACCGGATGGCCGGCCTCAACATACTGAGACCAGAAGACCTTCTCCATTGAGCTCCCCTCCTCGGCACGATAGAATGCGGCGGCATCAGACACGCTGCGAGGCAGATCTGCAAACGCCCCTGGAGATCTCCGAATTCGGGTAAGTAACACATAATTTACATTCACATGCTTGCTTTGCATGAAAAATGCCTTACCCGCCGCTATCTTCCTCACCACCTCAATCTCCTGAAGGGACTTACGGGCATCGGCCTTGGCAGTCTTGGCACTTTCGAGAGCCGAGGCAAGCTCGGACTCTTGAGTCTTTGAGTCACGCTCCAAACTCTCATGCTTTTCCATGAGAGCCTGGAGCTCTTGCTGAACCACCGCCACCCGCGCCTCCTGCTTTTCTCGCTCCGCCCGTTCCGCGGCCGCATTGCGTTCGGCCACAGACACGGCCTCCTTCAGGGTCGCCACCTCGTTCGTGGCCCCTGCAGTACCCATGTTATCCTTGTTATTTTTTGTTGCAACCTAAATCCTTTTCTGTAAGGTACAAGTTCAAAGTGGTGTTACTCACCTTCTTTGTCCTGGAGCTGCTTCTTGGCGCGGCCGAGCTCTTGCTCGGACCGCTCGAGCTCCTGCTTCAAAGCACCGACCTCCGCAGTCAGTGCGGCAGAGGTCAGCATCGCAGCCTGCAACCCATATTGACATAATTTTTTAGCAACCCTGCGTATATCTTTTTTTTTCAGATCCTCAGTCCGGCTTTTCTTTCCGAACACCAAACCGAGCATCAGGGGCTACTCTCTATGCGGTATTACATTGTATATTTTTATCTTCTTACCTCAAAGCCTGATAGAAGGCTACTGCAGGCTTCGGTCAGCCCGCTCTTGGAGAGCTGTACCTTCTAAATCACCGCACTCATAATAGTACGGTGTTCTTCCTCGATGGAAGTGCTCTGGAGCGCCTCCAACAAATTGTCCGGTGCCTCCGGTTGGATGGAAGCCGCCGACATCACGGTCTTGCCCTTCGTGCGAAGGGGCGCCGGCCGGACTCCGGAACCACTGCGGGTTCTGATATGGAGTCCGGCGCAAAGTCCGGGAGGATGCCTTGTGGCGCCTCCGGAGCCTCCCCCTGATGGATCCCTTCTTGGGATCCCACCTCGGCGTCCTTAGTGTCGCGAGGGGTGGAGGCGGTCGTGATGGAATCTACATCCGACGGAGCCAACGACCCGCTCGATGAAGCGGGGAGATCATCATTGGCCGGACTACAGGCAGCATGCGGCATCAGAATGACACTATGTGACACAGAAAAAGAAATTATAAATCACTCAGGAATCCGGATACTTACGAATTCGCTGGAGGCCTGGCCCTTGAAGGCCAATCTTCCTCGCCAACATTGATGTTGGCGGAGCTGTCCGGGGGAATAGTCCTTCCCCTCTTGGACCCTTCGGCCTCCCCTGTTGGGGAAGCCTTCCTCTTCCTCTCTCCCTCCTCTGGGAGAGAGTCCTCTTTCTCCTCCTCGTTTTCGGGGGAGGAGTCCGCCCCGGAGTCGTCGGACACCTGAAAACGGGAACTCTTTCGAGCACCCGTGGCCTCCTTCTTGGCCTTCTTCTCTGGCACCACGTGCGGTGCCGGAACCAGCAGCCTCGCTAGATGGGCGTCTACTGGGTTTTCTGGCATAGGAGCCGGGCAGATAATCTGCTCCGCCTTCCTCATCCACTCCTGTCAAAGGAAAAGGGGAAATTAAAACCCGCATAGTGTCAAACTATGAAAAGCAAGTGTCCCGTAAAGGGGTAGAATCACTTACCTCGTCGGCTTGGTGCTGCGAGCGAAATCCGCGATCTTTAGTCGCGGATGCGGGGGCTTCGACGCCCTTGAACAGCACCCTCCAGGCGCCTTCGTACCTCGTGTCGAAGAGCCCGCTCAGCGCCTGGTGCTGTTCCGGATTGAACTCCCACAGATTGAATGCCCGCTCTTGGCATGGGAGAATCCGGAGGACGAGCATGACTTGGACCACGTTAACCAGCCTGAGCTTCTTCACCAGCTTCTGGATATAGGCTTGGAGTCCCGTCACCTCCTCTGAACTACCCCACAGCAAGCCCTTCTCTTTCCAGGAGGTGAGCTGCGTGGGGATACCAGATCTGAACTCAGGGGCCGCCGCCCACTTAGGGTCGCGCGGCTCGGTGATATAGAACCACCCCGATTGCCACCCCTTGACGGATTCCACGAAGGCCCCTTCGAACCAAAGGACATTGGGCATCTTGCCCAACATGGCGCCTCCGCACTCCGCTTGAGTGCCCTTCACTACCTTCGGCTTGACATTGAAGGTCTTGAGCCACAAGCTGAAGTGGGGCTGGATGCAGAGGAAGGCCTCGCACACGACGATAAACGCCGAGATGTTGAGGATGAAGTTCGGCGCCAGATCATGGAAATCCAGGCCGTAGTAGAACATGAGCCCCCAGACAAAGGGGTGAAGTGGAAAACCCAGTCCGTGGAGGAAGTGGGGAAGAAAAACGACCCTCTCATGGGGCCTGGGGGTGGGGATAAGCTGCCCCTCGTCGGGCAGCCGGTGCGCGATGTCGCCGGACAGGTAGCCGGCGCTGCGCAGTCTTTCGATGTGCTCCTTCGTAACGAAGGAGGTCATCCACTTGCCTCCCTCTCCGGACATGACTGGGGAAGGTTGAGACGAGATGTGCGGGCTTGGGCGCTGGAGCTCGAGTGCGCGGAGATGGATAAGCAAAGGAGGAAGAAGGCGTAGGTGAGCAGGTGAATCTTTATCCCTTATATGGGCGGGCGAAGTCTACGCGCCCCCCACCGGCCTGGTAAAACTCGCTTATCCCCCAAGCGTCACCATCAATGGCGCGGTTGGGTTACCCACGTCCGTATTGATGAGAATCCCGGATTAAGGGGGAACATGATCTCTGCTTCGACAAGACGTGCCAAGGAAACCGCTTCGCTAAATGCGCTGAGGTGGTAGAGTAAAAAACGATCCAAGTAATGGCTTGGTAGTGGTGTGATGTCATGCCACGAAAAACGTCAGCAGATCGAACTTGTGTATATATTATCCTCTCTATGGTGGAATGTGGAATTTATTTTGCAGAGCCTGACACTATCCTGGTGTTCACAATCTTCTATCATTCGGAGGAGGAACCCGCCTTGCAATGCCAAGCAATATATGCGCCGGACTTATCGTCATTGAAGCCTGGTTCAGGGGCTACTGAGGGAGTCCTGGATTAGGGGGTGTCCAGATAGCCGGATTACCATCATCAGCCGAACTATCATCGGCCGGACTATCATCATCGACCGGACTCCAAGACTATGAAGATACAAGATTGAAGACTTCGTCCCATGTCCGAATGGGACTTTCCTTGGCATGGAAGGCAAGCTTGGCGATACGGATATGTAGATCTCCTACCATTGTAACCGACTCTATGTAACCCTAGCCCTCTCCGGTGTCTAAATAAACCGGATGGCTCTAGTCCGTAGGACAAGAAGAACAACAACAACTCTTACAATCATACCATAGGCTAGCTTCTAGGGTTTAGCCTCCTTGATCTCGTGGTAGATCCACTCTTGTGAACATCCACAATATCAATATCAATCAAGCATGACGTAGGGTTTTACCTCCATCAAGAGGACCCGAACCTGGGTAAAACATCGTGTCCCTTGTCTCCTGTTACCATCCGCCTAGACGCACAGTTTGGGACCCCCTACCCGAGATCCACCGGTTTTGACACCGACAATGACCAAGTCTTATGGAATCTTCCTTGTATGCGTCAACTGTCCGAACTGGCCCATGAGTATACAGCCATGGGGGTCCTTGGCCCAATCCAACTGATCGGGAGACGACGTGGTGAGTACCCCCTGGTCCAGGACACCGTCAATGGCACCTCCGTGATCTGCACACGTTCGACTCAGTGATGTCCCACGAACTCTTGATCCAGCTGAGTGTCGAGGGAGAGCTTCGTCAGCATGATGGCATGATGACAGTGATGATGAAGCAACCGGCGCAGGGCTTCGCCTAAGCACTGCAACAATATGACCGTGGTGGATTATGGTGGAGGGGGCACCGCACACGGCTAAGAGATCAATGATCAACTTGTGTGTCTATGGGGTGCCCCCCTCCCCCGTATATAAAGGATTGGAGGAGGAGGGAGGGCCGGCCCTCTATGGCACGCCCTGGGGGAGTCTTACTCCCACCGGGAGTAGGATCCCCCCTTCGCTAGTTGGACTAGGAGAGAAGGAAGGGGGAGAGAAGGAGGAAGCAAAGGGGGGCGCCGCCCCCCTTCCTAGTCCAATTTGGACTAGAGGGGGAGGGGGCACGCGGCCTGCCTTGGCTGCCCCTCTCTCTCTCCACTAAATCCCATTAGGGGCCATATACTCCCCGAGGGGTATCGGTAACCCCCAGTACTCCGGTATATGTCCGAACTCACTCGGAAGCATTTCGATGTCCAAACATAGGCTTCCAATATATCGATCTTTATGTCTTGACCATTTCGAGACTCCTCATCATGGGCGTGATCACATTCTAGACTCCGGACAACCTTCGGTTCATCAAAGCACACAAACTCATAATACCGATCATCATCGAACGTTAAGAGTGCGGACCCTACGGGTTCGAGAACTATGTAGACATGACCGAGACTCATCTTGGGTCAATAACCAATAGCAGAACCTGGATGCTCATATTGGTTCCTACATATTCTACGAAGATCTTTATTGGTCAAACCGCATAACAGCATATGTTGTTCCCTTTGTCATCGGTATGTTACTTGTCCGAGATCCGATCATCAGTATCTTAATACCTAGTTCAATCTCGTTACCGGCAAGTCTCTTTACTCGTTCTGTAATGCAACATCCCATAACTAACTCATTACTCACAATGCTTGCAAGGTTTATAGTGATGTGCATTACCAAGAGGGTCCAGAGATACCTCTCCGATACTCGGAGTGACAAATCCTAATCTCGATCTATGCCAACTCAACAAACACCATCAGAGACACTTGTAGAGCATCTTTATAATCACCCAATTATGTTGTGATGTTTGATAGCACACTAAGTGTTCCTCTAGTATTCGGGACTTGCATAATCTCATAGTCATAGGAACATGTATAAGTTATGAAGAAAGCAATAGCAACAAACTAAACGATCATCGTGCTAAGCTAACAGATGGGTCAAGTCAATCACATCATTCTCTAATGATGTGATTCCGTTTATCAAATGACAACTCTTTGTCCATGGCTAGGAAACTTAACCATCTTTGATTAACGAGCTAGTCAAGTAGAGGCATACTAGTGACACTCTGTTTGTCTATGTATTCACACATGTACTAAGTTTCCGGTTAATACCATTCTAGCATGAATAATAAAAATTTATCATGATACAAGGAAATATAAATAACAACTTTATTATTGCCTCTAGGGCATATTTCCTTCAGTCTCCCACTTGCACTAGAGTCAATAATCTAGATTATATTGTAATGATTCTAACACCCATGGAGTCTTGGTGCTGATCATGTTTTGCTCGTGAGAGAGGCTTAGTCAACGGGTCTGCAACATTCATATCTGTATGTACTTTGCAAATCTCTATGTCTCCCTCCTTGACTTGGTCGCGGATGGAATTGAAGCATCTCTTGATGTTCTTGGTTCTCTTATGAAATCTGGATTCCTTTGCCAAGGCAATTGCACCAGTATTGTCACAAAAGATTTTTATTGGACATGAGATATGAACTCCTTCATCCAGACTCCTTCATTTGCTGCTTCTGAAGTAGCTATGTACTCCGCTTCACACGTAGATCCTGCCACGATGCTCTGCTTGGAACTGCACCAACTGACAGCTCCACCATTCAATAAAAATACGTATCCGGTCTGTGACTTAGAGTCATCCGGATCAATGTCAAAGCTTGCATCGACGTAACCGTTTACGATGATCTCTTTGTCACCTCCATAAACGAGAAACATTTCCTTAGTCCTTTTTAGGTATTTCAGGATGTTCTTGACCGCTGTCCAGTGATCCACTCCTGGATTACTTTGGTACCTCCTTGCTAAACTAATAGCAAGGCACACATCAGGTCTGGTACACAGTATTGCATACATGATAGAACCTATGGCTGAAGCATAGGGAATGACTTTCATTTTCTCTCTATCCTCTGTAGTGGTCGGGCATTGAGTCTGACTCAACTTCACACCTTGTAACACAGGCAAGAACCCTTTCTTTGCTTGATCCATTTTGAACTTCTTCAAAACTTTGTCAAGGTATGTGCTTTGTGAAAGTCCAATTAAACATCTTGATCTATCCCTATAGATCTTGATGCCCAATATATAAGAAGCTTCATGGAGGTCTTTCATTGAAAAACTCTTATTCAAGTATCCTTTTATGCTATTCAGAAATTCAGTATCATTTCCGATCAACAATATGTCATCCACATATAATATCAGAAATGCTACAGAGCTCCCACTCACTTTCTTGTAAATACAGGGTTCTCCAAAAGTCTGTATAAATCCATATGCTTTGATCACACTATCAAAGCATATATTCCAACTCCGAGAGGCTTGCGCCAGTCCATAAATGGATCACTGGAGCTTGCACACTTTGTTAGCACCTTTTGGATTGACAAAAACTTCTGGTTGCATCATATACAACTCTTCTTTAAGATATCCATTAAGGAATGCAGTTTTGACATCCATTTGCCAAATTTCATAATCATAAAATGTGGCAATTGCTAACATGATTCAGACATACTTAAGCATCGCTACATGTGAGAAGGTCTCATCATAGTCAACTCCTTGAACTTGTCGAAAACCTTTTGCAACAAGTCAAGCTTTGTAGACAATAACATTACCGTGAGCGTCAGTCTTCTTCTTGAAGATCCATTTATTCTCTGTGGCTTGCCGATCATCGGGCAAGTCAAGCAAAGTCCACACTTTGTTCTCATGCATGGTCTCCATCTCAGATTTCATGGCCTCAAGCCATTTTGCAGAATCTGGGCTCATCATCGCTTCCTCATAGTTCGTAGGTTCATCATGGTCAAGTAACGTGACTTCTAGAACAGGATTACCATACCACTCTGGTGCAGATCTTACTCTGGTTGACCTACGAGGTCCTGTAGTAACTTGATTAGAAGTTTCATGATCATCATCATTAGCTTCCTCACTTACTGGTGTAGGAATCACTGGAACTGATTTCTGTGATGAACTACTTTCCAATAAGGGAGCAGGTACTGTTACCTCATCAAGTTCTACTTTCCTCCCACTCATTTCTTTAGAGAGAAACTCCTTCTCTAGAAAGGATCCATTCTTAGCAATGAATATCTTGCCTTCGGATCTGTGATAGAAGGTGTACCCAACAGTCTCCTTTGGGTATCCTATGAACACACATCTCTCCTATTTGGGTTCGAGCTTATTAGGTTGATGTTTTTTCAGATAAGCATCGCATCCCCAAACTTTAAGAAATGACAACTTGGGTTTCTTGCCAAACCACAGATCATAAGGTGTCGCTCAACGGATTTAGATGGTGCCTTATTTAACGTGAATGCAGCCATCTCTAAAGCATAACCCCAAAACGATAGCGGTAAATCAGTGAGAGATATCATAGATCACACCATATCTAGTAAAGCACGATTACTATGTTCGGACACACCATTACACTTTGGTGCTCCAGGTGGCGTGAGTTGCGAAACTATTCCGCATTGTTTCAAATGAAGACCAAACTCGTAACTCAAATATTCTCGTCCATGATCAGATCATAGGAACTTTATTTTCTTGTTATGATGATTTTTCACTTCACTTTGAAATTGTTTGAACTTTTCAAATGTTTCAGACTTATGTTTCATTAAGTAGATATACCCATATCTGCTCAAATCATCTGTGAAGGTAAGAAAATAACGATACCCACCGCGAGCATCAACACTCATCGGACCACATACATCAGCATGTATTATTTCTAACAAGTCTGTTGCTCGCTCCTTTGTTTTAGAGAACGGAGTTTTAGTCATCTTGCCCATGAGCCATCGTTTGCAAGCATCAAGTGATTCCAAAAGCCCATCATCATGGAGTTTCTTCATGCGCTTTACACCAATATGACCTAAACGGCAGTGCCACAAATAAGTTGCACTATCATTATTGAACTTATATCTTTTGGCTTCAATACTATGAACATGTGTATCACTACTATCAAGATTTAGTAAAAATAGACCACTCATCAAGGGCGCATGACCATAAAAGATATTACTCATATCTTTTGGCTCCTGGCGACGTTCGAGGAGTGCGCTCGCTTTGCGGGCAACGACGGCGGGATGGACTACAAGTTCATCTTCTGGGCGAGCCAAGAGGCGGAATCGTCGGACCCAAGGTAGGCAGCGAGATGGGCACGATTCAAGTCAAGCTCTCCATCAAGGCTCAACATCCGGCCTCCTCTGGTGCTGCAAATCTCCCGCATTCCACCAGAGGTGCTGCCGCCTGGGGCCGCAATTTCCTTCTGATGTTCCGACCCTGGGGCGCCGCAATTTCCTTTTGATGTTCCGACTCTGGTGACCCGTTCTAACTCTGATGAGCTCGTGTTTGCGAGGGAGGCAGGACTGTGTTCAAACCAACCAGTCACTGCGGTAGGGACAAGCCCCACCCCATCTCTGTTGATCAGGGGATGTGTGGTTGGGAAGAAAACGGGTACTCAAAAGATGCTTTCTACTTCAGCGAGCGGGTTTGGAGAGGAGGTGGCGAATTTCTTCGGTCAGTTGTGGGTTATCCCTTTCCCAACCCGTAGCCGCCGCCTACATAAACCTAGGCAGATGCCTCTGAACCCTAGCTACGCCATCCCCAAATTGTTTTGGGTGAGGAAATATATGTTCCACTCAAAGAAATTTATGGTCCAAGACTGCTTCCCGATCTCTTCCGTTGGTCCGTTCGATCCTATCCCTACCACATTCAAAATCTCCACCGAAGACCCTAGGCTTCCTAGATCGTTCGTGGAAGCTGTTAAGAGAGGGATGGAGAATCGTGGTCAGATGTTGCAGAGAAATCGCCGGCCTCCGCCGGTGAAGAAACCCAACCCCTAGGAGGGGAAGTCTGCTACCGTTGTCGTGGGCGCTGCCGGGAAACTAGGTCAGCAGGGGGCGATCAAATCAAACCAGGGGAACCAAGCCCAAGTTGTTCCTCCGGCAGCTGCAGCCCCACCGCCTCCTCCACCTCCCCCAGTGGTACAGCCTCTTGATCCAAAATACAAGGATATGATCTGCTTCAATTGTAGTTGGCCTGGTCACTACATGGGGAACTGTGTGGAGCCAAAAAAATGTTTTATCTGCGCTGGGAACCACAATGTCAACAATTGCGCTGCTTGGGCGAAACCATAACCTGCTGCCACTTATTTTGGTAGTGTCGCTTCTGGACCAGGCTTTTATCATATTGAAGTTCCCGTGGCGGCCGAATCCAGTTGGCTAATTTACAAAAATTGCGATGTTCTTAAGGTGGTCAAGGGGGAGGTTTCTGCCTCTGATATGCTAACACAACTAATGGAATCTTTTGTAAGAACAAGGAGTGGCCATGGCAAATCAGAGAGCTAGAAAACAAGAAATTCCTATTGAGATTTCCACCTTGGAAGAATGTGGATGACCTAATTGAATTCCCTCCTTTGAGCTGCCTATTGCTGGAGTATCTGTCAAGATTTGTGAATGGGAAGGTATGCTGGATGAGTTTGGAGCACTTACTGAAGCCTGGGTGCAGATTGAAGGAATCCCACCTAAGTGGTGTACCTGGAAATTTTTTGCCCAGATTACTGCATGTTTTGGTATCCTTGTGGATGTGGACTGGAATGGTATTTTCAAAAGCTTTTATGAAACTATTCGAGTTAAAGTTGCCCGTAGATACCCAAGGAAGATTCCTTTTGAGAGATTGGTGGAGATGAAAAAGAAACTTTACCTACTGTTTTTTACAGTAGAAGGTTTTGAGAAGAATGGTGAGGACTCTGATGGAGGTGATAATGATCTAGGTCTGGACAATCTTGAAGGAAATGATGGAAATAACAGTAAATAGGCTGAGGATAAAGAGGGCATGGAAGAAGATAATGATGAGGCAATTGATGAATTGGATAATGCCAATTTCCCTATCAAGACAGCTACCTCATCTAGCTCGAACAAACCCATATCTCAAGTGACTGCTTCTGCAGTGGAAGTCCATCCAGTTAGCTCAATAAATGCAATGCAAGTAATGATTTCTGATGACCTCAAAGTTTGGACACCGATGAAAGTTGATGGAGATGAAACTGAACCTTCAAGATTTGAAAAAACCGATGCTCTGTCAGTCCACCTGGACTACTGTTCCGAACAACTTAGCAAGTTTGAGATGGAGGAATCTGATGTGGAAGAGGAAAACATCAATATGGAAATATTTACCAGAAGATCTAACTCTAGCAATGAATTCAGTTAAAAGATCACTGCTAGACTCTCTGGAAAGAGCAGACACTGTGGTCAAGAAAAAAATCAACATCAAAAACTCACCTACCTAGGGCCCAGTGCTTGCTGACAAACCAAGGACCAGAACTCATGGGAATGTTAAGATCATGGACAAGGCAGCTGCATACATGATGAAGAAGAATTTGGAAATACCAGCGACATTCAAAGGCAAATCATTTGCCACCCTTGATCCTAATGAACTTGCTTCTCATACTACTAAAGTTGATTTATGCATTGGTAACAATGAAGAAGAACGAAAAAAATATTATTCTTGACCTTATTAATAATGAGAAACTTAGATGCTTACAATTTGCTGATGAAAACCTAGAGATTATTCTCCCTGATAGTTTAGATTTGTTGGATGTAAATGACCTTACCCTTGTTTCTGAGCAAAAGGACATACCAGATACTGAACCAGTTGGCACTGCTGTTTCAGTTATGGAATGCCCTGTTTTGAACACTAAGAAAAAGCCTTTTGGCTTATCCCATCCGTTTAAGATTAAATGATAGGAGCTTTTTGGAACATTCGTGGTTTAGGTCAACCTAGAAAAATTCAGTGCCTGGGAGATTTTATTTGTAATAATTATGTAGATTTCCTTTGTTTTTCTAAAACCAAAAAAGAGACCATTGATGCTCATATCCTCAATGGCATTTCTGGTGGGATGACCTTTGACTGGCATTATCTCCCTGCTATTAACACAACTGGTGGTCTCCTTGTGGGTCTCAAAAGTGACTTGTTCGAAGTAATTGGATTTATTAATAAGAAGTTTTGCATTGTTGCAACTCTGAAAAATAAATCAGATGGTTTTGTTTGGCATCTTGTTGCTATATATGGTACATCATATAATGAGTTTAAGCTTGATTTCTTTGCGGAGTTACATGATATCATGGATGGGCTTACTTACCCAGTTTTGCTTGGGGGGATTTTAATCTAGTCAGATCAACGGCTGACAAGAACAATGGTATTATTAACAATCAGTTCTCGTACCTCTTTAATGATTGTATTAACAAATGGTGTCTTATGGAAATAAATGTTGCAAATAGAAAATATACGTGGAGTAATAACGAAGATAGTCCCATTTTTGCAACTATAGATAGGGTTTTCATTTCTCTGAACTGGGATGCTCACTTCCCTTTGTCAGTGATTACTGCACTCCCTTCTGTAGGGAGTGATCATACACCGTTTCTTTTGGACACAGGGGCTCGAAGGGTTACCTCCCTGAGGATTTTTGGTTTTTGAAAAATGGTGGCTTGACCACCCTGATTTAAAAAAAATGGTGATTAATACCTCGAACACTTCGGTTCCTGGAAAAACAGCTATGGATATTTGGATGAATAAAAGTAAACTTTTTAGGAAGAAACCTAGAGGGTGGAGTATTAACATTGAGGCAGACATTAAGAAGAGGAAGAGAGAGCTTTTGCTTGAATTTGACATTCTTGACGTATTCTCTGAAAGAAACCAGATTGATGATGGGGATAAAATTAGGATGGAAGAAATTAGGAAAGAACTCGCACTGATCTGGAGCAAAGAGGAAACTGCCTTGTGGCAACGCTCCAAAGACCGTCGTATTATTGACGGGGACAAGAATAATGCGTATTTTCATGCGATGGCCAACCATAGACACAGAAAAAACCATTTATCTGAGCTGGTTGGGGAAAATGGTCTAGTTTATACCACTCAGGAAATGCTGGGGGTGGCTACTTCTTATTACAAAAATCTATTCTGTTTTGAAATAAACATAATATCTGTCTTGGCCCTTCCTTTTGGGAGGAAGATGAATTAGTTACTCAGGAAGAAAATGACCACTTGCAAAAGAACTTTTTCTAAGAAGAAATCAAGGAGGCAATATTTGGATCTTATGCCCATGGTGCCCCAGGCCCTGATGGGCCGTCCTTCTTGTTCTATCAAACCTTTTCGGAGGTTATTAAGACAGATTTCATGGCCCTAGTTAGAGACTTTGAAGAGGGGAAGTTGGACTTACATCGATTAAATTTTGCTATGATTGTCCTCATTCCTAAGGAGGCTGATGCCAGAGAAATGAAGAAGTTTTGTCCTATTAGTTTGAGTAATTGTGGGATAAAAATCTTTTCTAAAGCCATGACAAATAGGGTTTCCCCTGTGGGGCACAGGTTAATCTGATCTAACCAAAATGCATTCATTAAGGGGAGATATATTTTAGAGAGTGTGGTTATGGCCCATGAAGTGATTCATGAAATTAAAAAATCAGGTTCTCAAGGTTTAGTTCTCAAATTAGATTACGAGAAGGCGTATGATAGGGTTAGCTGGGAATTCTTGTTTGATATGCTCCATTCAATAGGATTTGGTCCTAAGTGGATTGCTTGGATTAAGAGCACTCTCGTTAATAGCGCTTTCAGTGTGAGAATTAATGACACCACTGGTCCCTACTTTATAGGAGGGAAAGGTCTCAAACAAGGGAACCCACATTCTACCCTGCTGTTTAATCTTGTTGCTGATGTCTTTACAAAAATGCTCAAGAAAGCGACTTCTCAAAATCTAATTTCTGGGCTTCTGCCCCATGTGATCCCTGGAGGTGTGGTTAGTCTGCAATATGCATATGACACCATACTCTTCTTGGAAAATTCTACTTGGAAAGCAAGAAATTTTAAATGGCTTTTGTCATGCTTTGAAAACCTGTCTGGGATGAAAATCAACTTCCACAAAAGTGATCTCATGACTATAAATGTAGATGATGCAATTGCTAGTGAGTTTTCTCAAATTTTCTGTTGTAAAAAAGGATCTTTTCCTATTAAATACTTGGGAGTGCCTCTGCACTATGATAAGTTAAAAAGAGAAGATCTCCAACCTATCACTGATAGAATCATTAAAGGTATCTCTGGCTGGCTGGGGAGATATCTTACTTATAAAGGGAAAATTATTTTACTATGTGCTTGTGTGATTAGCATTCCTGCTTATTTGATGTCTGTGATCAAATTTCCTAAGTGGGCAATCAATGCCATTAATTCACAAATGGCTCACTTCTTTTGGGGGAATATGGGAGATCAACACAAATACCACCGAGCTAATTGGGGCTTAATTACTAGGAGGAAGGAATTTGGAGGCTTGGGGGTACCCAATATTAAGGAATATAATATGGCTTTGTTAGCTTCTTGGGGTAAAAGATTCTTTAATAACCCTGACTCAGATTGGTCTAAACTTCTCCTGTATAAGTATAGAGTTAACTCTCCAAATCTCCTCTGGGCTAAAAGTGAAGGGGGCTCTACATTTTGTAAGAGCATTACTTGGGCAATGGCACCTGCAAAAACATTCTATAGATGGAGGCTGGGAAATGGAAAACTCATCAGTTTTTGGCATGATGTGTGGGTGGGGGATTGTTCCCTTAAGCTACAATTCTGGGACTTGTTTAGTATTTGTAATCAAGTTTATAGTATTGTAACCCAAGTTTGGGATGGGAATGATTTGAAATTAACATTTAGGAGATGCGTTGACACACTGGGGATGAACCACTGAGATCAACTTGTCTGTATGATCAAACAGTACCCTCCATTAGATGAAGTGGACACCCCGATTTGGGGATTAGAACCCAGTGGGTCTTTCTCAGTTAAATCTTTTTACAAACAAATCAATTTTGGTGGAATAGCTTCTAGCATTAGTAGGAAAATGTGGAAAATCTTATGTCCACAGAACATTCATATCTTCTTGTGGCTTTGTATTCATAATAAGATACTTACCAGAGATAATCTTGCAAAGAGAAGGGAAGTGGAAGATCCTTCCTGTTTATTTTGTTCTGAACCTGAAACTGTTCAACATCTGCTGTTTGACTGTGTGGTGGCCCAACAAGTTTGGAACCTTGTGGCAGAAATTTTTAATATTGATAGAATATCGTGTTTTGAAAGAATTATGTCCTTCTGGCATATACATAAAGAAAAAGCTGTATTGAACCTGATGACAACTACTGCCTTGTGGAGCTTGTGGAGACTGAGAAATGAATTTTGATTTTAGGGGCGCAAATGGAGAAGTGTGAAATGCATTCTTGCAAAACTAAGCTTCTATTTACACCAATGGAAAGTTCTCTGCGACGATGGGCAAGTAACTCTCCTGCAGTGATGCATCCTACTACTGGACAAACGGCATGGGGAACTCCTCCGGATCGCCTGGAGGTGAGGCTGGGGGAGACCAACTGAAAAATCAGGACGCTAGAGATGGTGAACCACTGAAGATCTGACGGACCCCGTTCTTCTTTGTTCTCCTATTTTCTTGTTGGTACTCTGTAATATTCAGTGTTGGACAAGTTTGTGTCCTGGGCAGGGTTCTGCTGTGTTGGCTGTATCCCTTTATCATTCGAGTTAGATGCTTTGTGGTAGTCGATGCCTAAACCTTTGTAGTGTGTGGACTGGTTGTTTTCCGCTTCAATAAAATGGGGCGGGGGGGGGGGGGGTAACCCCCTTTTATTCAAAAAAAATTATTCTCTGATTTAAATGAATAACCGCCTTGCATCAAATGAGATCTAGATATAATGTTCATGCTCAACGCTGGCATCAAATAACATTTATTTAGGTCTAAAACTAATCCCAAAGGTAGATGTAGAGGTAGTGTGCCGACGACGATCACATCGACTTTGGAACCATTTCCCACGCGCATCATCACCTCGTCCTTAGCCAATCTTCGCTTAATCCGTAGCCCCTGTTTCGAGTTGCAAATATTAGCAACTGAACCAGTATCAAATACCCAGGTGCTACTGTGAGCATTAGTAAGGTACACATCAATAACATGTATATCACATATACCTTTCACTTTGCCATCCTTCTTCTCCGCCAAATACTTGGGGCAGTTCCGCTTCCAGTGACCAGTTCCTTTGCAGTAGAAGCACTCAGTCTCAGGCTTAGGTCCAGACTTGGGCTTCACTTGAGCAGCAACTTTTTTGCTGTTCTTCATGAAGTTCCCTTTCTTCCCTTTACCCTTTTTCTTGAAACTGGTGGTCTTGTTAACCATCAACACTTGATGCTCCTTCTTGATTTCTACCTCCGCGGCTTTTAGCATTGCGAAGAGCTCGGGAATTGTCTTATCCATCCCTTGCATATTATAGTTCATCATGAAGCTCTTGTAGCTTGGTGGCAGTGATTGAAGAACTCTGTCAATGACACCATCATCAGGAAGATTAACTCCCAGTTGAGTCAAGCGGTTGTGGTACCCAGACATTCTGAGTATATGTTCACTGACAGAACTATTCTCCTGTATTTTGCAGCTGTAGAACTTGTTGGAGACTTCATATCTCTCAATCCGAGCATTTGCTTGAAATATTAACTTCAACTCGTGGAACATCTCATATGCTCCGTGACGTTCAAAACGTCGTTGAAGTCCCTGTTCTAAGCCGTAAAGCATGGCACATTGAACTATCGAGTAGTCATCAACTTTGCTCTGCTAGATTTTCATAACATTTGGCGTTGCTCCTGTAGCGTGTTTGTCACCTAGTAGTGCTTCCAGGATGTAATTCTTCTATGCAACAATGAGGATAATCCTCAAGTTATGGACCCAGTCCATGTAGTTGCTACCATCATCTTTCAACTTAGCTTTCTCTAGGAACACATTAAAATTCAACGGAACAACAACATGGGCCATCTATCTACAACAACATAGACATGCAAAATACTATCAGGTACTAAGTTCATGATAAATTAAAGTTCAATTAATCATATTACTCAAGAACTCCCACTTAGATAGACATCTCTCTAATCATCTAAGTGATCACGTGATCCATATAAAGTAAACCATGTCCTATCATCACGTGAGATGGAGTAGTTTTCAATGGTGAACATCACTATGTTGATCATATCTACTATATGATTCATGCTCGACCTTTCGGTCTCAGTGTTCCGAGGCCATATCTGCATATGCTAGGCTCGTCAAGTTTAACCCGAGTATTCTGCATGTGCAATACTGTCTTGCACCTGTTGTATGTGAATGTAGAGCTTATCACACCCGATCATCACGTGGTGTCTCGGCACGACGAACTTTTGCAACGGTGCATACTTAGGGAGAACACTTGTGCCTTGAAATTTAGTGAGATATCATCTTATAATGCTACCGTCGAACTAAGCAAAATAAGATGCATAAAGGATAAACATCACATGCAATCAATATAAGTGATATGATATGGCCATCATCATCTTGTGCCTTTGATCTCCATCTCCAAAGCACCGTCATGATCACCATCATCACCGGGGCGACACCTTGATCTCCATCGTAGCATCATCGTCGTCTCGCCAACTATTGCTTCTACGACTATCGCTACCACTTAGTGATAAAGTAAAGCAATTACATGGCAATTGCATTTCATACAATAAAGCGACAACCATATGGCTCCTGCCAGTTGCCGATAACTCTGCTACAAAACATGATCATCTCATACAATAAAATTTAGCATCATGTCTTGACCATATCACATCACAACATGCCCTGCAAAAACAAGTTAGACGTCCTCTAGTTTGTTATTGCAAGTTTTACGTGGCTGCTACGGGCTAAGCAAGAACCATTCTTACCTACGCATCAAAACCACAACAATTTTTCGTCAAGTGTGTTGTTTTAACCTTAAACAAGGACCGGGCGTAGTCACACTTGATTCAACTAAAGTTGGAGAAACTGACACCCGCCAGCCACCTGTGTGCGAAGCACGTCGGTAGAACCAGTCTCGCGTAAGCGTACGCGTAATGTCGGTCCGGGCCGCTTCATCCAACAATACTGCCGAATCAAAGTATGACATGCTGGTAAGCAGTATGACTATTATCGCCCACAACTCTTTGAGTTCTACTCATGCATATAACATCTACGCATAGACCTGGCTCTGATGCCACTGTTGGGAACACAGTAATTTCAAAAAAATTCCTACGCACACGACAGATCTATCATGGTGATGCATAGCAGTGAGAGGGGAGAGCGTAGTCCACGTACCCTCGTATACCGTAAGCGGAAGCGTTATGACAATGCGATTGATGTAGTCATACGTCTTCACGATCCGACCAATCCTAGTATCGAAAGTACGGCACCTCCGCGATCTGCACATGTTCGGCTCAGTGACGTCCCATGAACTCTCGATCTAGCTGAGTGTCAAGGGAGAGCTTCATTAGCATGATGGCGTGATGATGGTGATGATGAATCTACCGGTGCAGGGGTTCGTCTAAGCACTGCAACAATATGACAGATGTGGATTATGGTGGAGGGGGGCACCCCACACGGCTAACAGATCAATGATCAACTTGTGTGTCTATGGGGTGCCCCTTGATGTCTACTACGCAATCTTCTTCTTGTAGACGTTGTTGGGCCTCCAAGTGCAGAGGTTTGTAGGACAGTAGCAAACTTCCGTCAAGTGGATGACCTAAGGTTGATCAATCTGATGGAGGTGTATGATGAAGATGGTCTCTCTCAAACAACCCTGCAACCAAATAACAAAGAGTCTCTTGTGTCCCCAACACACCCAATACAATGGCAAATTGTATAGGTGCACTAGTTCGGCAAAGAGATGGTGATACAAGTGCAATATGGATGGTACATATAGGTTTTTGTAATATGAAAATATAACAAGGTAGCAAGTGATAAAAGTGAGCGTAAACGGTATTGCAATGCATTGAAACAAGGCCTAGGGTTCATACTTTTAGTATTGCAAGTTCTCTAAACAATAATAACATAATTGGATCATATAACTATCCCTCAGCATGCAACAAAGAGTCACTCCAAAGTCACTAATAACAGAGAACAAACGAAGAGATTATGGTAGGGTACGAAACCACCTCAAAGTTATCCTTTCCGATCGATCTATTCAAGAGTCCGTAGTAAAATAACACGAAGCTATTCTTTCCGTTCGATCTATCATAGAGTTTTTACTAGAATAACACCTTAAGACACAAATCAACCATAACCCTAATGTCACCTAGATACTCCAATGTCACCTCAAGTATCCGTGGGTATGATTATATGATATGCATCACACAATCTCAGATTCATCTATTTAACCAACACATAGAACTTCAAAGAGTGCCCCAAAGTTTCTATCAGAGAGTCAAGACGAAAATGTGTGCCAACCCCTATGCATAAGTTCACGAGGTCACGAAACCCGCAAGTTGATCACCAAAACATACATCAAGTAGATCACGTGAATATCCCATTTTCGCCACAGATAAGCACATGCAAGACATACATCAAGTGTTCTCAAATCCTTAAAGACTCAATCCGATAAGATAACTTCAAAGGGAAAACTCAATTCATTACAAGAGAGTAGAGGGGGATAAACATCAGAAGATCCAACTATAATAGCAAAGCTCGCGATAGATCAATATCGTGTCGAATCAAGAACATAAGAGAGAGAGATCAAACACATAGTTACTAGTACATACCCACAACCGCGAGGGTGAACTACTCCCTCCTTGTCATGGAGAGCGCCAGGATGATGAAGATGGCTACCGGTGAGGGATCCCCCTCCGGCAGTGTGCCGGAACAGGGTCCCGATTGGTTTTTGGTGGCTACAGAGGCTTGCGGCGACGGAACTCCTTATGTTCTAGGGGTTTCTGTATATATAAGAGGTTTTGGCGTCGAGAACAAGTCAGGGGGGGGGGGTCTCCGGGCTGTCCACGAGGTAGGAAGGCGCGCCCCCCACCCTCGTGGGCAGCCCGGGACTCTTCTGGCCCAACTCTTTTACTCCATTGCCTTCTTCTAGTCCAAAAATAAGTTCTGTGAAGTTTCAGGTCAACTGGACTCCATTTGGTTTTCCTTTTCTGCGATACTCAAAAACAAGGAAAAAACAAAAACTGGGACTGGGCTCTAGGTTAATAGGTTAGTCCCAAAAATCATATAAAATAGCATATAAATGCATATAAAACATCCTAGATGGATAATATAATAGCATGAAACAATAAAAAATTATAGATACGTTGCAGACGTATCACCCCTCCCCCGTATATAAAGGAGTGGAGGAGGGGGAGGGCCGACCCTCTATGGCGCGCCCTCAAGGAGTCCTACTCCCACTGGGAGTAGGATTCCCCCCCCCTTCCCTAGTTGGACTAGGAGAGAAGGAAGGGGAGAGAGGGAGGAAGGAAAGGGGGGCACCACCCCCCTTCCTAGTCCAATTCGGACTAGAGGGGGAGGGGGCGCGCGGCATGCCATGACTACCCCTCTATCTCCACCAAAGCCCATTAGGGCCCATATACTCCCCAGGGGGTTCCGTTAACCCCCCGGTACTCCGGTATATGTTTGAACTCACTCGGAACCATTCGGATGTCCAAACATAGGCTTCCAATATATCAATCTTTATGTCTCGACCATTTCGAGACTCCTCGTCATGGCCGTGATCACATCCGGGACTCCTAACAACCTTCGGTTCGTCAAAACACATAAACTCGTAATACCAATTGTCACCAAATGTTAAGCGTGCGGACCCTACGGGTTCGAGAACTATGTAGACATGACCGAGACTCATCTTTGGTCAATAAACAATAGTGGAACCTGGATGCTCATTGAGGGAGTCCCGGATTAGGGGGTGTCCGGATAGCCGGACTACCATCATCAGCCGAACTATCATCGGCCGGACTATCATCATCGACCGGACTCCAAGACTATGAAGATACAAGATTGAAGACTTCGCCCCGTGTCCGGATGGGACTTTCCTTGGCGTGGAAGGCAAGCTTGGCGATACGGATATGTAGATCTCCTACCATTGTAACCGACTCTATGTAACCCTAGCCCTCTCCGGTGTCTATATAAACCGGATGGCTCTAGTCCGTAGGACACAACAACAACAACCATTACAATCATACCATAGGCTAGCTTCTAGGGTTTAGCCTCCTTGATCTCGTGGTAGATCCACTCTTGTAAACATCCACAATATCAATATCAATCAAGCAGGACGTAGGGTTTTACCTCCATCAAGAGGGCCCGAACCTGGGTAAAACATCGTGTCCCTTGTCTCCTGTTACCATCCGCCTAGACGCACAGTTCGCGACCCCCTACCCGAGATCCGCCAGTTTTGACACCGACATTGGTGCTTTCATTGAGAGTTCCTCTGTGTCATCATAGATAGGCTTGATGGCCTCTTCAATCGACAATGACGCAGTCCTGGGTGAGACTTTTCTCCCCGGACAGATCTTCGTATTCGGCGGCTTCGCACTGCGGGCCAACTCACTTGGCCATCTGGAGCAGATCAAAAGCTACGCCCCTGGCCGTCAGGTCAGGTTTGGAAGCCTAAACTTCACGGCCGATATCCGCGGGGACTTGATCTTCGATGGATCTGAGCCGCAGCCGAGCGTGCCGCGCTGTCACGATGGGCACGACCTAACTCTGCCGCCGGACAGCACCTTGGAGGCCGCACATGAATCCGCTCCGACCCATAGTCCTGAGCCGATCGCTCAGATCGAGGACGGATGGCTGGACACCGCCTCGGGAGCTGCAACTTCTACGGCGATGGAGCCGAACACTTACCTTGTCCCGCATAAAGCTCATGACTCCGAGGTGCCGGACTCTCTGCCGGACGCCGAACCTCCTGCGCCCCTGCCGGTCAAATCCGATTGGGCGCCGATCATGGAATTCACCGCTGCGGAGATCTTTCAGCACTCACCCTTCGGCGATATCTTAAATTCGCTGAAGCATCTCTCGCTATCCGGAGAGCCCTGGCCGAACTACGGCCAGGATGGTTGGGACACGGACGACGAAGAAATTCAGAGCCCACCCACCACCCACTTCGTAGCCACCATCAACGATCTAACCGACGTACTCGACTACGACTCCGAAGACATCGACGGTATGGATGACGATGCCGGAGACTATCAAGAACCAGTGCCTACAGGACACTGGAAGACCACCTCGTCATACGACATATATATGGTGGACACCCCAAAAGATGGGGACGGCGAAGAAGCAACGGAGGCCGATTCCTTAAAGAAACAACCCAAACGCCGACGTCAGCGGCGCCGCTCTAAATCCCGCCACAGCAAGAATGGAGATTCTGGCACAGGAGATAATAACACCCCGGAAAGTGCCAAAGACAACCCCCTCCAGCACGATCCAGCACAGGAGGAGGCAGAAGCAAGCCCTCATGAGAGGGCGGCAGACGAAGAGGTCGAGGATGATAATTACTTACCTCCCTCCGGAGACGAGGCAAGCCTCGACGACGACGAATTCGTCGTGCCTGAGGATCCCGTCGAACAAGAGCGTTTCAGACGCAGGCTAATGGCCACGACAAACAGCCTAAAGAAAAAGCAGCAACAGCTTCAAGCTGATCAAGACCTACTGGCCGACAGATGGACCGAGGTCCTCGCGACCGAAGAGTATGAACTCGAACGCCCCTCCAAAAGTTACCCAAAACGCAAGTTGCTCCCCCGACTAGAGGAGGAAGCATACAAACCTGCATCACCAGCGCACAATACGGCAGACCGACCACGTCGTGGCCGTGACAGAGAGGCGTGCAAGCCCTCCACCAAAACCATACCCCGGCATCGCTCAAAAAGCATGAAGCCACGGGGGAATGTGCCGGACTAGCGGGATATATTGGAGGACAAGGCAAGACAATCCAGATCTATCTATGGATCATGTGGGAGCCCCAAGACCCACGACGAATACCGTCGCGCCGGATACAACTACTCCGGCCGGGCCGAACACAGCAGACAACGCTCCCTCGAGCTACGTTTCGACATTGCTCAATACAGAGGCGCCGCACACCCACTATGCTTCACTGACGAAGTAATGGATCATCAAATCCCTGAAGGGTTTAAACCCGTTAATATCGAATCCTATGATGGCACAACAGACCCCGCGGTTTAGATTGAGGATTATCTCCTCCATATACATATGGCCCACGGCGACGATCTTCACGCCATCAAATATCTCCCTCTCAAGCTTAAAGGACCAGCTCGGCATTGGCTTAACAGCCTGCCCGCAGAGTCAATTGGATGCTGGGAAGACCTGGAAGCCGCATTCCTCGACAACTTCCAGGGCACGTATGTGCGACCACCGAACGCAGATGACCTAAGCCACATAATCCAGCAGCCAGACGAATTGGCCAGGCAATTCTGAACAAGGTTCTTAACAAAGAAAAATCAAATCGTCGACTGTCCGGATGCAGAGGCCCTCGCGGCCTTCAAACATAACATCCGCGATGAGTGGCTGGCCCGGCACCTAGGACAGGAAAAGCCGAAATCCATGGCAGCCCTCACATCGCTCATGACCCGCTTCTGTGCGGGAGAGGATAGCTGGCTAGCTCGCAGCAACAACCTCAGCAAAAACGCTGGCAGTCCGGATACCAAGGACCGCAATGGCAGGTTGCGTCGAAACAAAAACAAACGCCGCATTAACGGCGACAGCAAGGAGGATACGGCAGTCAACACCGGATTCCGAGGCTCCAAGCCCGGTCAACGGAAGAAGCCATTCAAAAGAACCACTCCGGGCCCGTCCAATTTGGACCGAATACTCGACCGCTCCTGCCAAATACATGGAACCCCCGAAAAGCCAGCTAACCACACCAACAGAGATTGTTGGGTATTCAAGCAGGCAGGCAAATTAATCGCCGAAAACAATGTCAAGGGGCTACACAGCGATGACGAGGAAGAGACTCGGCAGCCGAACAACAGAGGACAAAAGGGATTCCACCCTCAAGTTCGGACGGTGAACATGATATACGCAACGCATATCCCCGAGAGGGAGCGGAAGCGTGCACTAAGGGACGTATACACGATGGAGCCAGTCGCCCCAAAATTCAACCCATGGTCCTCTTGCCCGATCACTTTCGACCGAAGAGACCATCCGACCAGTATCCGCCATGGCGGATTCGCCGCATTGGTTTTAGACCCAATCGTCGATGGATTTAACCTCACAAGAGTCCTAATGGACGGCGGCAGTAGCCTGAACCTGCTTTATCAGGATACAACGCGCAAGATGGGCATAGACCCTTCAAGGATTAAACCTACAAAGACAACCTTCAAAGGCGTCATACCAGGTGTCGAGGCCACTTGTACAGGCTCAGTCACACTGGAAGTGGTCTTCGGATCCCCGGATAAATTCCGAAGCGAGGAGTTAATCTTTGACATAGTCCCGTTCCGCAGTGGCTATCACGCTCTACTCGGACGAACCGCGTTCGCAAAATTCAATGCGGTGCCGCATTATGCATACCTTAAGCTCAAGATGCCAGGCCCTCGTGGAGTCATCACGGTCAATGGAAACATGGAACGCTCCCTTCGAACGGAGGAACATACAGCGGCTCTCGCGGCAGAAGTACAGAGCAGCCTTTTAAGGCAATTTTCGAGTCCGGCCGTCAAACGACCGGACACGGCCAAACGCGCCCAGAGCAACATCAACCAAGACCACCTGGCACGTTCCGAGCACGCATAGCAATGCGGCCTCAACCCCAGCCCTCGCACAATTGTAAGTCAAACTCTCCGCGTACATAATTACGCCTTGGAGATACCATGGGCATAGGGGGAGAGGCACAACCACAACAGACCCAGAGTGCGGTTCGACCACAACAGGGGCTCCCAAGTGTGTCGCTCTTTTTATCTTTTATTTCTCTTTTTTACAGAACTCTGTCCGGCGGCGAACTTGCCGAACTCATGATGCAACAGCCAGGGAGGGACAAAGGCCGCGACGAACACTCAGGTGGTCTCCATTACGAGCATTAAATTTGTTAAATACACCATTCCGCGGCCTACCCCTGGGTGGAGACGCCTTTAATTCGTCCAATCCCTTGCTTTCCGCACTATTTGTATCATTCCGCACTCATAGCAGATCTTCTTGAATAAAATGCAGCACTTTTTGCCCATAATTGCATTACCTTATATATATATGTTCATTTACGACATGTTGCATCCGTACATTTTGGTACGGCCAAATACACCAGGGGCTTATGTTCCCCGCATTATGGTGTGATAAAGTCCGAACACTTTCACAAGTGCGGCACCCCGAACTTATAGCATTATATGAATCGTCTCCGAATCATGTCTTGGGTCAATAGTTGGGTTTGCCCGGCTCCCATGTTTGGCACCTTACGTTCCGTTCTATCGGCTAAGGTAGCACTGGGAGAACCACTGCGATTGCGCCCCGGTTGAGCCGGGTTAACGCCTCAGTGGAGAAAGCTAAAACTGACTGTCATGATAAGGCGAGAGACTGGTCGCTGTTCGAGAGGTCCTTTCGGGTCCTTAAAGACCTACACCGCTTCGAGCGAAGTTCCGGATAATGTCCAACGAAGGTGTGGATAGCGCCCCTAATTCGGTCTTCCGAATACTAGGGGCTTCGCCGAAATTTAAAATTATAGAATTCTATGGCTAAGTGAGAGTGTTCAAGCACTATAAGTCCGGTTGCCTTGTTCGTTGTGTTGAGTGCCTCCCTAGATGGACCCAAAAATGGGAAAAAGAGTGCTCAAGTTTATCCCGAACACCCCAGCACTCGTGGCATGGGGGCTGAAGCCGACGACTTGCCATCTCTCAGATTTAATAAACGGCCGCACAGAAGGTAATATTTTAAATTAACAAGCGTTGCTTAGCGCATATGAACAAAGTTTTCAGCGCACAGGATAACACATTGCGAATTTACTCAATAATTACATCCCTGGGGCACTCATCTGCAATCTTGCGGGCACCCTTCAGAACAGTCTTATAGTACATCTCGGGCGTACGATATTCCTTGCCTACTGGTGGCGCGTCAGTGATTAGCTTCTCCGCATCCAGCTTGCCCCAATGCACCTTTGCGCGGGCAAGGGCCCGACGAGCACCTTCAATACAGGCGGAGCGCTTGATAACCTCCACCCAGGGGCACGCATCCAACAACCGTCGCACGAGGCCGAAGTAGCTCCCAGGCATGGCCTCTCCAGGCCACAGCCGGACTATGAGGCCCTTCATGGCCTGCTCGGTCGCCTTGTGGAGCTTGACCAGCTGCTTCAGCTGGTCGCTAGGGGGCACCGGATGGCCGGCCTCAGCATACTGAGACCAGAAGACCTTCTCCGTTGAGCTCCCCTCCTCGGCTCTATAGAATGCGGCGGCATCAGACACGATGTGAGGCAGATCTGCAAACGCCCCTGGAGGGCTCCGAATTCGGGTAAGTAACACATAATTTACATTCACATGCTTGCTTTGCATGAAAAATGCCTTACCCGCCGCTATCTTCCTCACCAACTCAATCTCCTGAAGGGACTTATGGGCATCGGCCTTGGCAGTCTTGGCACTTTCGAGAGCCGAGGCAAGCTCGGACTCTCGAGTCTTTGAGTCACGCTCCAAACTCTCATGCTTTTCCATGAGAGCCTGGAGCTCTTGCTGAACCACCGCCACCCGCGCCTCCTACTTTTCTCGCTCTGCCCGTTCCGCGGCCGCATTGCGTTCGGCCGCAAACACGGCCTCCTTCAGGGTCGCCACCTCGTTCGTGGCCCCTGCAGTACCCATGTTATCCTTGTTATTTTTGTTGCAACCTAAATCCTTTTCTGTAAGGTACAAGTTCAAAGTGGTGTTACTCACCTTCTTTGTCCTGGAGCTGCTTCTTGGTGCGGCCGAGCTCTTGCTCGGACCGCTCGAGCTCCTGCTTCAAAGCACCGACCTCCGCAGTCAGTGCGGCAGAGGTCAGCAGCGCAGCCTGCAACCCATATTGACATAATTTTTTAGCAACCCTGCATATATCTTCTTTTTTTTCAGATCCTCAGTCCGGCTTTTCTTTCCGAACACCGAACCGAGCATCAGGGGCTACTGTCTATGCGGTATTACATTGCATATTTTTAACTTCTTACCTCAAAGCCTGATAGAAGACTACTGCAGGCTTCGGTCAGCCCGCTCTTGGCAAGCTGTACCTTTTGAACCACCGCACCCATAATAGTGCGGTGTTCTTCCTCGATGGAAGCGCTCTGGAGCGCCTCCAACAAATTGTCCGGCGCCTCCGGTTGGACGGAAGCCACCGGCGTCATGGTCTTGCCCTTCGTGTGAAGGGGCCGCCGGCCGGACTCCGGAACCACTACGGGTTCTGATATGGAGTCCGGTGCAAAGTCCGGGAGGCTGCCTTGTGGCGCCTCCGGAGCCTCCCCCTGTTGGGTCCCTTCTTGGGATCCCACCTCGGCGTCCTCGGTGTCGCGAGGGGTGGAGGCGGTCGGGATGGAATCTACATCCGACGGAGCCAACGACCCGCTCGATGAAGCGGGGAGATCATCCTTGGCCGGACTACAGGCAAGCATGCGGCATCAGAATGACACTATGTGACACAGAAAAAGAAATTATAAATCACTCAGGAATCCGGATACTTACGATCTCGCTGGAGGCCTGGCCCTTGAAGGCCATTCTTCCTCGCTAGCGTTGATGTTGGTGGAGCTGTCCGGGGGAATAGTCCTTCCCCTCTTGGACCCTTCGGCCTCCCCTGTTGGGGAAGCCTTCCTCTTCCTCTCTCCCTCCTCTGGGAGAGAGTCCTCTTTCTCCTCCTCGTTTTCGGGGGAGGAGTCCGCCCCAGAATCGTCGGATACCTGAAAACGGGAACTCTTTCGAGCACCCGTGGCCTCCTTCTTAGCCTTCTTCTCCGGCACCACGTGCGGTGCCGGAACCAGCAGCCTCGCTAGATAGGCGTCTACTGGGTTTTCTGGCATGGGAGCCGGGCAGATAATCTGCTCCGCCTTCCTCATCCAGTCTTGTCAAAGGAAAAGGGGAAATTAAAACGCACATAGAGTCAAACTATGAAAAGCAAGTGTCCTGTAAAGGGGTAGAATCACTTACCTCGTCGGCTTGGCGCTGCGAGTGAAATCCGCGATCTTCAGTCGCGGATGCGGGGGCTTCGACGCCCTTAAACAGCACCCTCCAGGCGCCTTCGTACGTCGTGTCGAAGAGCCCTCTCAGCACCTGGTGCTGTTCCGGATTGAACTCCCATAGATTGAATGCCCGCTCTTGGCATGGGAGAATCCGGCGGATGAGCATGACTTGGACCATGTTAACCAGCCTGAGCTTCTTCACCAGCTTCTGAATACAGGCTTGGAGTCCCGTCACCTCCTCCGAACTACCCCACAGCAAGCCCTTCTCTTTCCAGGAGGTGAGCTGCGTGGGGATACCAGATCCGAACTCGGGGGCCGCCGCCCACTTAGGGTCGCGCGGCTCGGTGATATAGAACCACCCTGATTGCCACCCCTTGACGGATTCCACGAAGGCCCCTTCGAACCAAAGGACATTGGGCATCTTGCCCAACATGGCGCCTCCGCACTCCGCTTGAGTGCCCTTCACTACCTTCGGCTTGACATTGAAGGTCTTGAGCCACAAGCCGAAGTGGGGCTGGATGCAGAGGAAGGCCTCGCACACGACGATAAACGCCGAGATGTTGAGGATGAAGTTCGGCGCCAGATCATGGAAATCTAGGCCGTAGTAGAACATGAGCCCCCGGACAAAGGGGTGAAGTGGAAAACCCAGTCCGCGAAGGAAGTGGGGAAGAAAAATGACCCTCTCATGGGGCCTGGGGGTGGGGATGAGCTGCCCCTCATCGGGCAGCCGGTGCGCGATGTCGCCGGACAGGTAGCCGGCGCTGCGCAGTCTTTCGATGTGCTCCTTCGTAACGGAGGAGGTCATCCACTTGCCTCCCGCTCCGGACATAACTGGGGAAGGTTGAGACGGGATGTGCGGGCTTGGGCGCTGGAGCTCGAGTGCGCGGAGATGGATAAGCAAAGGAGGAAGAAGGCGTAGGTGAAAAGGTGAATCCTTATCCCTTATATGGGCGGGCGAAGTCTACGCGTCCCCCACCGGCCTGGTAAAACTCGCTTATCCCCCAAGCGTCACCATCAATGGCGCGGTTGGGTTACCCACGTCCGTATTAATGAGAATCCCGGATTAAGGGGGAACACGATCTCTGCTTCGACAAGACGTGCCAAGGAAACCGCTTCGCTAAATGCGCTGAGGTGGTAGAGTAAAAAACGATTCAAGTAAGGGCTTGGTAGTGGCGTGACGTCATGCCACAAAAAACGTCAGCAGATTGAACTTGTGTATATATTATTCTCTCTACGGTGGAATGTGGAATTTATTTTGCAGAGCCGGACACTATCCTGGTGTTCACAATCTTCTATCATTCGGAGGAGGAACCCGCCTTGCAATGCCAAGCAATATACGCGCCTGACTTATTGTCATTGAAGCCTGGTTCAGGGGCTACTGAGGGAGTCCCGGATTAGGGGGTGTCCGGATAGCCGGACTACCATCATCAGCCAAACTATCATCAACCGGACTATCATCATCGACCGGACTCCAAGACTATGAAGATACAAGATTGAAGACTTCTCCCCATGTCCGGATGGGACTTTCCTTGGCGTGGAAGGCAAGCTTGGCGATATGGATATGTAGATCTCCTACCATTGTAACCGACTCTATGTAACCCTAGCCCTCTCCGGTGTCTATATAAACCGGATGGCTCTAGTCCGTAGGACACAACAACAACAACCATTACAATCATACCATAGGCTAGCTTCTAGGGTTTAGCCTCCTTGATCTCGTGGTAGATCCACTCTTGTAAACATCCACAATATCAATATCAATCAAGCAGGACGTAGGGTTTTACCTCCATCAAGAGGGCCCGAACCTGGGTAAAACATCGTGTCCCTTGTCTCCTGTTACCATCCGCCTAGACGCACAGTTCGGGACCCCCTACCCGAGATCCGCCGGTTTTGACACCGACACTCATATTGGTTCCTACATATTCTACGAAGATCTTTATCGGTCAAACCGCATAACATCATACATTGTTCCCTTTGTCATCGGTATGTTACTTGTCCGAGATTCGATCGTCGGTATCTTAATACCTAGTTCAATCTCGTTACTGGCAAGTCTCTTTATTCGCTCTATAATGCAACATCCTGTAACTAACTCATTAGTCACAATGCTTGCGAGGCTTATAGTGATGTGCATTACCGAGAGGGCCCAGCGATACCTCTCCGATACTCGGAGTGACAAATCCTAATCTCGATCTATGCCAACTCAACAAACACCATCGGAGACACTTATAGAACATCTTTATAATCACCCAGTTACGTTATGACGTTTGATAGCACACTAAGTGTTCCTCTGGTATTCAGGAGTTGCATAATCTCATAGTCATAGGAACATGTATAAGTTATGAAGAAAGCAATAGCATCAAACTACATGATCATCATGCTAAGCTAACGGATGGGTCAAGTCAATCACATAATTATCTAATGATGTGATCCTGTTTATCAAATGACAACTCTTTGTCCATTGCTTGGAAACTTAACCATCTTTGATTAACGAGCTAGTCAAGTAGAGGCATACTAGTGACACTCTGTTTGTCTATGTATTCACACATGTACTAAGTTTCTGGTTAATACAATTCTAGCATGAATAATAAACATTTATCATGATACAAGGAAATATAAATAACAACTTTATTATTGCCTCTAGGGCATATTTCCTTCACAAAGATCCTCGTGAAGGTTTCGTTCGGTTTGGATTCCGTTTGATATTCGTTTTCTGCAAAACACTGAAATAGGCAAAAAAACAACAATTTGCACTGGGCCTTCGGTTAATAAGTTAGTCCCAAAAATAATATAAAAGAGCATATTAAAGCCCATTAAACATCCAAAATAGATAATATAATAGCATGGAACAATAAAAAATTATAGATACGTTGGAGACGTATCACAGATTCATCAGAATAATTCAAGCCACATGGAAAACCCATTTATCCAAACCAAGCATGATTAAGAACTAGGAAATATAACACTTGTATATGTTTCTCATGTATTAAGTGCAGCCAAATTCGATTTATTCCTCACATGGTATACAATAACAGAATGCATCCACAACAATTGAACATCTCATTGCAAAATTGAACCAAGCAATTAACTAAACACCACAACAAATGAACCAAACGTTAACTGAGCACCACATTGCACAATATAACATACTCCTAATAGAAGATTAGATAGTTAACCAAACCAAGCATGCTTAACAATTTGGAAATATAACAATCGTATTTGTTTCTCATGTATTTAGTATAGCCAAATTCGATTTATTCCTCACATGGTATACAATAACAGAATGCAGCCACAACAATTGAACATCACATTGCAGAATTGAACCAAGCAGTTAACTAAACACCACAACAAATGAACCAAACATTAACTGAGCAGCACATTGCACAATATAACATACTCGTAATAGAAGATCAGACAGTTAACCAAACCAAGCATGCTTAACAACTTGGAAATATTGCACCCTGAAGAATTGAACATCACATTTGCAGAATTGAACCAAGTAGTTAACTGAACACCACATTGCATGACATATAGAACATATACACTATAGCAGAAGATTGCATGGTAAAAGTAGACAGCACAATTCACTAGAATTTGTTAAGGAAAGGCAGTAGCTAGCAAACTGAACATGGGTCCTTATAGTGAGCTAATAAGACAAGCTACTCCTCATTGTCGGGGATATCGATGATGATCGGCTCCTTGGACATGGAAGAGGGCGAGGCCTCCGCATCGTGGGTGCCCACTTTGTAGTGGTGAGTTGCCTGAGCCGCTCCGGACACCAACCTGCTGGCTCTCGAGATGAGGTAAGCACGTGCACGCTGAGAAAACACCTCATAGTCATCGTCGAAGGCACCGACGGTGGCCTCGAGAAAACGCCACGAACTGTCGTTTAAAGCAGCCAACCGCGTCGCAGCATTGGCGCGCGAGGCGTAAACAGTGGCCTCGACAGTGATGTGCTCCTCGAAGATCTGGGGGTCGGCACAAATGGTAGCCATCGTGACCTCATCCGCGCGTGTGGCCGCGCTTTGCTTCTTCGCTGCGAAATGCTCCTTGAGATCCTGGCTATACTGCGTGGACCATGGCTTAGGGCGGCGCTTATTTGGTGGAGGGGTCGACGATTTGGGTGGAAGGTGTCGCGCTCGCGCCGGCGGTCGGGACATGTGGGATGTGGAAGGAGGAGGAGGATGGGGGTCGGGTGTGGATTACCTACCTGGATAGGTGAGGCCGAGCAGCGTGAAGGAGGGTCACCGGCGAGGAGGCGGCGCTGCAAGCAAGGAGTGAAGGTTTCAACTTGGAAAGGAAGGCGGAAATAGGAGAAATGTGTCTTTTGGTAAGCGGGAGGGGGCGGGGAGGTAGATATTTCGGCGGAAGCCAAAAATTTGGAATTGCTTCAGCGAAAAAACTGGCGCACAAAGTGTCATCACACATGGTCCCTTATTCAGAACTGTGTACGATATGTGAACATCACAAACGATTCAGATAGCTTAACCCGTCTGTGATGAGTTTGAACGTCAAAAATTTTGGTTCAAATTTCCATGGTTAAAGTGCTCATCCACGTCATTGCATAATTTGGGTACACAAAGGAGACTACAGCACACCCACACTTCTTAATCGAGCAAGTTTAGCAATTAAACAGAGCTATCTGACCTAAACATTACTCTAACAAATTAAAGACCGGCGCTCTTAATTAAACAAAACAAAGAGTACAACTACGGCTGGTGCTCGTCGATCTCCGCCACCGCCTCCATGTCCAGCTCGCGCCCGACGGTCTCCTGGGAAGGGGCTCCATGGCATCCATCACACCATACTCGGCAAGCATATCGCCATCTACATCCGCCATCTCTTTGGAAAAGGCCACCACGAGCTGGGCATGGGCGGACGCGATCTGGGCTTGGACGGGCTCCGTCGTCGCAAGGTATGCAGCGGAGGAACGGACGGCTGCTCGAACGCTCTCGACGATTGCCAGCTCTTCGGACGTGGGTTGCCGACCGTTGTGGGAGAAGCTTCGTTTGATTTGTGTGGTGACCGCCAGGAGCTAGGCGTGGGCGGCCTCGACATGGTCGTGGGCGGCCTCCATCAGGGCTAAGGCCCCCGCTGCGGAACAAACAACTATTGTGCCACTCTCGCCAGTTGTTCTCCCCAAGCCAGATGTTGCTGCCGCCACCTAAGAAACAACAGCGGCCGTTTGGGCTGCCATGGCCGCCCGGTCACAGATTGCGGCCACGCTCATGCACCTTGTTAACATGCGCATGGCGGCTGCGGCCGCGCTCTCGCCGGAGTGGGCCACCGAATTTGTCCTCACAACTCGGATCCATGTGCCCATCTTTCACCGGTGATGATTGAATAGTGAAATGATATTTGGGGAGCGAGCTAGTGTGCTTGGGATGCCGGCTGTGGACTATAGCTGACGCACCTTCTCGCATATGCCATAGGCATACTATACACCGATGATGCTCCAGGATATTTTGTGATGTATCTCACACGGTTGGTGATAATAAATTGTGTGTGATCTACTTGATTTTTCATCTTGATTTGAATTACATAACGGGGTCACGGCGGCAATGGACGGTGTTTGAATTGCTAGACCTTTTATCTGGAGTGAACATGCAACTATATGTGTGTCGTAAAAGAATTGGAATTATTCAGGGTTCGTTTGAAGATTTTATACATTAAATTGCTGTTCTCGCCATTTCAGGTGCACAATTCGAAATTAAACTACATGCACATGCTCCGGTGCACCAACATGGGTTGTAAAATCATGTATGTGTCCATGGGTTTATACTTATCTCCCATGCAAGAAATGGGGATGAAATTCAAACACCATGGCACCGTGGCTCTTTGGCAAACATTGAATTACTTGCTTTTGTAATTCTAGTAAATCCAAAATTCGCCCGAAATTCATGAAACTTGGCATGCTATCATAGAGCGGCATTAACATGCAGCGGTAATTTTTTGTCCCATTTGGGGCAGGTTTGGGTATAAGCTTCTCATAAACCAGAGCTTCTCACAACAAGTGTGATGGTTTGGGTAGGGAACATTTCACCTTTCTGGATGAAACGATATCCGTTGCCTCTTCTTGATTTCAAATTTTTTCCTAGTGTCAACATAGAACAACATGAGTATTTTTGGGATTTTTCGGGGTTCGCTTGGACATTTTTATACATTAACTAAGTTTTCTGTGCATTCATGTGCATAATTCAAATTTGAACTACAGGTACATGCTCTAATGCATATAAATTAGTTGAAAATTCAAATCTGTGTCCTTGGTTGCCTGCTTAGGTCTCATGCAAGAAATGGGAATGAATGTCAAACACCCTGCCACCGTCACTCGGCCGCAAACATTGAGATACCTGGTTTCCAAATTCTAGTAAATCCAAAACCCGCCTGAAATTCATGAAACTTGGCATGCTATCATGGAGCGGCATCAACATGCCGTGGTAAAATTTTTGTCCCATTTGGGGCAGGTTTGGGTATATGCTTCTCACAAACCAGAGCTTCTCACAACAAGCATGATGGTTTCGGTAGGGAACGTCCCACCTTTGGGGACGAAATGATATCCATTGCCTCTTATTGCTTCCAATTTTTTTCTCGTGTCAACATAGAACAACAGGAGTGTTGTGTCAATTTTTGTGATTTTTCAGGGTTCATTTGGACATTTTTATCCATTAACTGAGTTTTCAATGCATTTATGTGCATAATTCAAATTTGAACTTCATGCACATGCTCCAGTGCATATAAATTGGTTGAAAAATCAAATATGTGTCCTTGGGTGCATGCTTATGTCCCATGCAAGAAATGGAAATGAATTTCAAACACCAGGGCACCGTTGATTGCCGGCAAAACATTGAGATGCCTGGTTTTTAAATTCTGGTAAATCCAAAACTTGTCTGAAATTCATGAAACTTGGCATGCTATCATCGAGCGGCATCAACATGCCGTGGTAATTTTTTGTCCCATTTGGGCCAGGTTTCGGTATATGCTTCTCACAACCAGAGCTTCTCACAACAAGCACGATGGTTTCGGTAGGGAACGTCCCACCTTTGGGGACGAAACAATATCCATTGCCTCTTATTGCTTTCAACTTTTTTCTCATGTCAACATAGAACAACAGGAGTGTTGTGTCAATTTTTGTGATTTTTTGAGGTTCGTTTGGACATTTTTATGCATTAACTGAGTTTTCAAAGAATTTATGTGCATAATTCAAATTTGAACTACATGCACATGCTCCAGTGCATATAAATTGGTTGAAAAATCAAATCTGTGTCCTTGGGTGCATGCTTAGGTCTTATGCAAGAAATGGGAATGAATTTCAAACACTAGGGCACCGTTGATTGCCGGCAAAACATTGAGATGTCTGGTTTTTCAATTCTAGTAAATACAAAACTCGTTTGAAATTCATGAAACTTGGCATGCTATCATGGAGCAGCATCAACATGTCGTGGTAAATTTTTGTCCCATTTGGGGCTGGTTTGGGTATATGCTTCTCACAAACCGGAGCTTCTCACAACAAGCATTATGGTTTCGGTAGGGAACGCCCCACCTTTGGGGATGAAACAATATCCATTGCCTCTTATTGCTTTCAAATTTTTTCTCGTGTCAACATAGAACAATAGGAGTGTTGTGTTTTTTTGTGATTTTTTGGGGTTCGTTTGGACATTTTTATGCATTAAGCGAGTTTTTCATGCATTTATGTGCATAATTCAAATTTTAAGTACATGCACATGCTCCAGTGCATATAAATTGGTTGAAAAATCAAATCTTTGTCCTTGGGTGCATTCTTAGGTCCCATGCAAGAAATGGGAATGAATTTCAAACACCAGGGCACCGTTGATTGCCGGCAAAACGTTGAGATACTTTGTTTTTAAATTCTAGTAAATCCAAAACTCGTCATGAAACATGGCATGCTATCATGGAGCGGCATCAACATGCCATGGTAAATGTTTTGTCCCATTTGGGGCAGGTTTGGGTATATGCTTCTCACAAACCAGAGCTTCTCAGAACAATCATGATGGTTTCGGTAGGGAACGTCCCACCTTTGGGGACGAAACGATATCCATTGCCTCTTATTGCTTCCAAAACATTTCTTGTGTCAACATAGAACAACAAGAGTGTTGTGTCAATTATTGTGATTTTTTGGGGTTCATTTGGACATTTTTATGCATTAACTGAGTTTTCAATGCATCTATGTGCATAATTCAAATTTGAACTACATGCACATGCTCCAGTGCATATAAATTGGTTGAAAAATCAAATCTGTGTCCTTATGTGCATGCTTAGGTCTCATGCAAGAAATGAGAATGAATTTGAAACACCAGGGAACTGTTGATTGTCGGCAAAACATTGAGATGCTTGGTTTTTAAATTCTAGTAGATCCAAAACTCGTCCGGTGCGTAGGTTCACCGGGAAGCGTGTGAGATGTTCAACACATGATTTGTGCATCTCTTCAACGCAAACGGTTCAGTGAAGCAGTAAAGCGGCAAAAAATAGACCAAAAATATACGTGCTGCCACACGCCCCATGTGTCGTGCGAGCAGGCGTGAGTTGACGGGACGCATGCGAGCATTTTGCCGCGCAGGCATACCGGGAGGCGTGCGTGCATGTGTGTGTATTGATGAGGATGCGTGCAAGTAGTTGTGTCAAATGATGGTAGGAATGGCAGACGTCCGCCGCGCAGGTTCACCGGGAGGCGAGACAACATTTGACCGCAGTCTGCCTCACTCCCACTGGTCCGTATTAATTGCGCGACCGAGCCGCCGACCATGATAGGCTACCGCACCCCCGATCCACAGTGGTCACCGACTTCTTCACTCTAGAGTGTATGACGATGCCGCCGAAGCGCACCATCAGAGGGAGTGGCGATGCCGGGGCAGGTGAAGCACCCACACAACGCGTGAAGCTGGCCATAGAGGTTTCCGCCACCGCCGACATGGTCTCGCGGGGGCAGCAGCACGACCTTGAATTCGTTGGCGCCGTCGTGCCCCCCAAGCCGGAGCCGAAGGTCAACAACAACTCCGCAACAACTGTGACTCCGACGGAAAACTGGTTACTCATCTATATACCCATTTGTGTGGCAAACATATCAAGTGTTTTCTCTGGTTAACCCCCCCCCACCCCGCCCCTCTATATTTTTTTTGGAATACAAATCCTATGGTTATGTTCTCTAAGTGCATGAAATCTGAGTAATTAAGATCCGTTAGATGCACGTAGTGTATTGATTGTTTGAATGTTATCCATATAGAGTTAGTGATTAATTGTTTGTTCTGTACAAATGATTTTTGCTAATAATCTGACTAGAGTTAGCTTGCGTGCTAATAATTCGTGGCCAGATCTTGCGAATTGATTTTGAATGTCCTACATATATGTTTGTGCCTTTTTTCTTCTTGACCTTGAGAATTGATTTTGAATGTCCTACATGTTATGCCATTTTTTCTTTCAGATTGGTATGTACACTGATACGTCTCCATCGTATCTACTTTTCCAAACACTTTTGCCCTTGTTTTGGACTCTAACTTGCATGATTTGAATGGAACTAACCCGGACTGACGCTGTTTTCAGCAGAATTGCCATGGTGTTATTTTTGTGCAGAAATAAAAGTTCTCGGAATGACCTGAAACTTCATGGAGAATATTTTTGGAATATATAAAAAATAATAACGAAAGAATCAAGGCCAGGGGGCCCACACCCTGTCCACGAGGGTGGGGGGCGTGCCTACCCCCTGGGCGCGCCCCCTACCTCGTGGGCCCCTTGGTGCTCCACCGACCTCAACTCCAATTCCATATATTCATGTTCGGGGAGAAAAAAGTCAGAGAGAAGGATTCACCGTGTTTTACGATACGGAGCCGCCGCCAAGCCCTAATCTCTCTCGGGAGGGCTGATGTGGAGTCCGTTCGGGGCTCTGGAGAGGGGAATCTGTCGCCATCGTCATCATCAACCTTCCTCCATCACCAATTTCATGATGCTTACCGCCGTGCGTGAGTCATTCCATCGTAGGCTTGCTGGACGGTGATGGGTTGGATGAGATTTATCATGTAATCAAGTTAGTTTTGTTAGGGTTTGATCCTAGTATCCACTGTGTTCTGATATTGATGTTGCTATGACTTTGCTATGCTTAATGCTTGTCACTAGGGCCCGAGTGCCATGATTTCAGATCTGAACCTATTATGTTTTCGTGAATATATGTGAGTTCTTGATCCTATCTTGCAAGTCTATAGTCACCTATTATGTGTTATGATCTGTTAACCCCGAAGTGACAATAATTGGGATACTTACCGGTGATGACCGTAGTTTGAGGAGTTCATGTATTCACTAAGTGTTAATGCTTTGGTCCGGTACTCTATTAAAAGGAGGCCTTAATATCCCTTAGTGTCCAATAGGACCCCGCTGCCACGGGAGGGTAGGACAAAAGATGTCATGCAAGTTCTTTTCCATAAGCACGTATGACTATATTCGGAATACATGCCTACATTACATTGATAAACTGGAGCTAGTTCTGTGTCACCCTATGTTATAACTATTGCATGAGGAATCGCATCCGAGATAATTATCCATCACTGATCCAATGCCTACGAGCTTTTCACATATTGCTCTTTGCTTAGTTACTTTGTCGTTGCCACTATTACAATTACTACAAAACTGCTGCTGTTACTTTTGCCACCATTACCGTTACTTCCATACTACTTTGATACTAAATACTTTGCTGCAGATACTAAGTTTTCCAGGTGAGGTTGAATTGACAACTCAACTGCTAATACTTGAGAATATTCTTTGGCTCCCCTTGTGTCGAATCAATAAATTTGGGTTGAATACTCTACCTTCGAAAACTGTTGCGATCCCCTATACTTGTGGGTTATCAAGACTATTTTCTGGCACCATTGCTGGGGAGCATAGCTCTATTCTTTGAGTCACTTGGGATTTATATCTGCTGGTCACTATGAGGAACTTGAAAGACGAAAGAACTAAGATTTTTCCCTCAACTACGAGGGAAGGTAAGGAACTGCCATCTAGCTCTGCACTTGAGTCACCTTCTGTTTTAAGTAAACTTGCGACACCTAAACCTGCTTCTGCTATTAATTTTGATATGTTGCATGTTATTGATGATGCCACTTCTGTTATGCATGATACTTATGATGGAACTACTTCTATGCTTGATACTACTGTGCCATTAGGTGAATTTCTTGATGAACAACTTGCTAGGGCTAGAGAGAATGAAATTATTGAAACTAATAATATTGATGAAAGTGATGATGAAGATCCCCCCTAGATATGAATTGCCTGTTGTGCTTGAGGGTTATGTTATGGATGAAGAAACTGCTAGAGACTTTCTTGCTTGCAATGATAGATATGATCTTAAGAAATTATTAGCTAAGCTAAAAGAAAAATCTTTGAATGCTAGAATGAAATATGACCATGCTTTTGCTACTTCACCTATCTGTATTTTTGATAAGGATTATGATTTCTCTGTCAATCCTGACATAATTACTTTGGTTGAATCTGATCCTTTCTATGGCTATGAATCTGAAACTGTTGTGGCACATCTTACTAAATTAAATGATATAGCTAGCCTATTCACTAATGATGAGAAAACTCCTTACTACTATATCCTTAAATTGTTTCCGTTCTCATCAAAGGGTGATGCTAAAACATGGTTTAATTCTCTTGATCCTGGTTGTGTGCATAGTCCCCATGATATGATTTATTACTTTTCTGCTAAATATTTCCCCGCTCATAAGAAACAAGATGTCTTAAGGGAAATATATAATTTTGTGCAAATTGAAGAAGAGAGTCTCCCACAAGCTTGGGGGAGGCTTCTCCAATTACTTAATTCTTTGCCTGATCATCCTCTCAAGAAAAATGAAATACTTGATATCTTTTATAATGGACTAACTGATGCTTCCAGAGACCACCTGGATAGTTGTGCTGGTTGTGTTTTCAGGGAAAGAACAGTTGGTCAATCTGAATTGCTATTGAATAATATGTTGAATAATGAAAATAATTGGACACTTCCTAAACCAAATCCTAAGCCAACTCCGAAGAAAAGGGGTATTCTATTTCTCAGTCCTGAAGATATGCAAGAGGCAAAGAAATCTATGAAAGAAAAGGGTATTAAAGCTGGAGATATTAAGAATTTACCACCTATTGAAGAAATGCATGGTCTTGATAACCCGACACAGGTAGTAAAGGTAAATTCTCTCTATAGATTTGATGAAGGTGATATTCCTCGTTATAAGTCTGCTAGCCAATGCTTAGATGAGTTTGATAATTTTATTGTTAAACAAGAAAACTTCAATGCTTATGTTGGTAGACAATTGAAACACAATGCTTATATGATTGAACACTTGAGTGCTTATATGTCTAGAGTTAAAGGTGAACTTAAACTCATTAGTAGACATGCTTCTACGGTTACCACTCAAGTAGAACAAGTTCTTAAAGCTCAAAATGATTTGCTCAATGAATTAAATAATAAGAAAAATGATAATGTTGTTAGAGTTATGACTAGAGGGGGTAAAATGACTTAGGAACCTTTGTATCCTGAGGGCCACCCTAAGAGAATTGAGCAAGATTCTCATAGAACTAATGTTGATGCACCTAGTCCTTCTAAAAAGAAGAAAAAGAAAAATGATAGGACTTTGCATGCTTCTAGTGAACCTGTTATAGACACACTTGAGAATCCCAATGATATTTCTGTTTCTGATGCTAAAACACTCTGGTAATGAACATGAACCTAGTGATAATGTTAATGATGATGTTCATGTTGATGCTCAACCTAGCAATAACAATGATGTAGAGATTGAACTTGCTGGTGATCTTGATGACCCACAATCAAAGAATCAATGTTATGAAAAGAGAGACTTTGTTGCTAGGAAGCATGGTAAAGAAAGAGAACCATGGGTTCTGAAACCCATGCCTTTTCCTCCTAAACCATCCAAGAAAAAGGATGATGAGGATTTTGAGCGCTTTGCTGAAATGATTAGACCTATCTTTTTATGTATGCGTTTGACTGATATGCTTAAAATGAATCCGTATGCTAAGTACATGAAAGATATTGTTACTAATAAAAGAAAGATACCGGAAGCTGAAATTTCCACCATGCTTGCTAATTATACCTTTAAAGGTGGAATACCAAAGAAACTAGGAGATCGAGGAGTACCAACTATACCATGCTCCATTAAAAGAAACTATGTTAAAACTGCTTTATGTGATCTTGGAGCCGATGTTAGTGTTATGCCTCTCTCTTTATATCGTGGACTTGATTTGAATAAGTTGACACCTACTGAAATATCTTTGCAAATGGATGATAAATCAACCGCTATACCCGTCGGTATTTGTGAGGATGTGCTTGTTGTGGTTGCAAACGTTACTATTTTAGCGGACTTTGTTATTCTTGATATTCCCGAGGACGATAGTATGTCGATTATCCTTGGTAGACCCTTTTTGAATACTGCAGGGGCTATTATTGATTGCAACAAAGGCAATGTCACTTTTCATGTTAATGGTAATGAGCATACGGTACACTTTCCGAGGAAACAACCTCAAGTCCACAATATCAATTCTATTGAAAAAATGCCAACAATTACTATTGGAGGTTTTGAGTTTCCTCTTCCTACTGTCAAGAAGAAATATGATATTCTTATTGTTGGGGATGTGCATATCCCCGTTGAGGTAACCTAGTGCTATTCGAAAATTCTCCGGTTTCATGCGATTCGGAATGAGTTTGTTAACAAGACTTGATCAACCTTGTTAGTGGATTCCTTTTGATGAGCATGAGATGGATGAAGTTGAAAGCACAACTCTCTGTACCCTCCTTTTACTTTCTGTTATTTAGATTAAATAAAGCAAAAATAGTATTTTCTGTCTGTTTTCTGAATTTTCCTTGCAATAAAAAATACCCCGAAAATAAAAGTTCTCCAAATGCCCTGAAACTGAAATATGATTTTTCTAGAATATTTAAGAATATTTGGCACTAAGAACACATTAGGGGGAGCCAGCACCTGGCCATGAGGGTCCAGGACGCGCCCACCCCCCTGGGCGCCCCCCTTGCCTTGTGGGCCCCTGGTGGCACCCCTCCACTTATTCTTGCACCCACACACTCCCTCTTCCTCCAGAAAAAATCACCAACCAGCTCAAGCACGAGTTCCAGCTCATCTTGCTGCCATTTTCGATCTCCTTGCTCAAAGCTCCACTCACAAAACTGCTTTGGGGGATTGTTTTTCGAAAATGATGAATAGATTATTGAGGGGCTCTTCGAGCCGAAGCTCGAAGGATAAGCAAAGTGAAGAGGATAAAAAGCCCAAATATAATCTCCCTCGCACCACGGAGGTTCGGCCGTGTGAATGGCCTTGTGATGAGTTCTTGAGAGCAGCCGGGATTCATGATGAGTTTTATTATTTGGCTGAGAATGCAGGCCTCAGCGACTTCCTCCACGACTAGCTCGATCAGTATCTCCTACTCACTAATATATTTGTGCAAAATTTTCATTTCCATTCTAGGAGATCACCACCTTCGGTGGATTTTTATTTATATGATGAGTATAAGGAGATGTCACTTGATGACTTTTGTGGGGTCTGCAAGTTGCCCTTTGAGGGCAGCATAGAGGAACCACATCGTAACGATGTGGAAGGGTTTATTGATATGATCACTGTAGGGGAGACGAGGAAGGTTTCTGATGCAAGAATTACTAGCATACACTTTCCTGTTCTACGTTACTTTGCAATATTTGCTAGTAGATGCTTAATTGGTCGCGGGAACTATGGAAATCTTAGTGCCCCTGATATTGTTATTCTGCGCCATGCTTTGTTTCGTGATACCACTTTTAGTCTAGGCGCTATTGTTGCTAAGTGGTTAAATCTGAACCGTACGAAGGGTCCCATCTTTGGAGGTATCTTTGCTTCACGTCTTGCTAAATATTTTGAGATACCTATTAGATCTATGAGAAAGAGGAAAAGTTGCTGCCTCCTATTTTTCTAGACTATAAGAGTATGGTAGCACATGATTTTATTTGTAAGAATAAGAAAAAGTTGCTTAACTATAGACTGATATTTGATAAAAAAATACTTTGAGACTATTACCTTGCCTTGTCCTTCTTTGTTCAACATATTTTCAGGCATGTACCTTCTTCTGCCGAAGGCCATTCATGCCTACCAGAGTCTAACATCAGCTCCAGAGCTCGAGCTGGAGCCACCACTTGACCCTCACCGTCAGTCTGCTTATCAGTGGGATCCGGAGGAGATCGCTGACCAATGGCACCCTGAGGATCCTCCTCAGTACACTGGAGAGGACCACTTTGATCCATGGGCATATACCAACTTAGGCCAAAAGCCTAAGCTTGGGGGAGTACGCATTTCTCACTGACATTACATTCATGTTCACACACTCATTCTAGTTGTCGGTGCTCATACTTTTTCATTGTAATATCCATGCTAGTTTATTTTCTTTTTCTCGCTTTCTTCTTGTGTGTTTGAATAACCTTAAGAAAAAACAAAAAAATTAGTTGTAGCTTTTAGCTATTTACTTTCCATGCTTGTAGTAGTAATAATTAAAAGAAAACCAAAAAGATTTCTCGTTCTTCTTTTGCTTGTTGGGAGCTTTCCCGTGTAAATAGTTTTATTTCTTTTCTTTTCTTTGGGGGGTCGAGAAGAGAAGACCATAATGAAAATGCTGAAGTGGCTCTTATATGCATTATTGATGATTTAACAAAGATCACATATTACCTTGTCTTCTCCTTTGTATTAAATGCTCACAAATTCCAGCTTAGTCCAATGCACGTGCACTATTATTATTATACACATCATTTGGTCATGCGAGTGAAAGGCAATAATGACGATATATGATGGACTGATTGAGATGAGAAAAGCCGGTATGAACTCGACCTCTCTTGATTCTGTAAATATGATTAGTTCATCGTTCCTGATTCAGCCTATTATGAATGAAACATGTTTGCAATGACAATTAGAGATTATAGTTGCTCATGCCATGCTTAATTTGCTAGGAGTTTATAATGGTTTACCTTGCATGCCAACATGCTATTAAAATGGTTGTGATGTTGTATGATAGGGTGGTATCCTCCTTTGAACGATTTGAGTGACTTGACTTGGCACATGTTCACGCATGTAGTTGAAACAAAATCAACATAGCCTCCACGATATTTATGTTCATGGTGGATTATATCCTACTCATGCTTGCACTCAATGTTTATTAATTTTAATGCATGTTCATGACTGTTGCCCCTCTCTAGTTGGTCGCTTCCCAGTCTCTTTCTAGCCTTCACTTGTACTAAGCGGGAATGTTGCTTGTGCATCCACTTCCATAAACCCCAAAGTTATTCCATATGAGTCCACCATACCTTCCTATATGCGGTATCTACCTGCCGTTCCAAGTAAATTTGTATGTGCCAAACTCTAAACCTTCAAATGAAATTCTGTTTTGCATGCTCGAATAGCTCATGTATCAACTAGGGTTGTCTATGTCTCCCATGCTAGGCGGCTTATTCTCAAGAGGAGTGCACTCCGCTCCTCACTCACGAGAAAATGGCTGGTCACCAGGATGCCCAGTCCCATGCTCAAACCAAATCAAAATAATTGCAAACAAAACTCCCCCGGGACTGTTGTTAGTTGGAGGCACCCGTTGTTTCGGGCAAGCCATGGATTGATGCTTGTTGGTGGTGGGGGAGTATAAACTTTACCATTCTGCTTGGGAACCACCTATAATGTGTGTAGCATGGAAGATATCGAGATCTCTCGGTTGTTATGTTGACAATGAAAGTATGCCGCTCAAAATATTATTTATCTCTATTTCAAAATCGAGCTCTGACACCTCTACAAATCCCTACTTCCCTCTGCGAAGGGCCTATCTATTTACTTTTTATGTTGAGTCATCATCCTCTTATTAAAAAGCACCAGTTGGAGAGCACCGCTGTCATTTGCATGCATTATTATTAGTTTATATTGAGTATGACTACGACTGGATCTCTTTTACCATGAACTACAATGTTTAGTCAGTCCTTAATCTTCAGGGGTGCTCTGCACTTATGTTTTGTGGTCTTAGAAAGGGCTAGCGAGATACCATCTTGTTATACCATATTATGATTGTTTTGAGAAAGTGTTGTCATCCGAGATTTATTATTATTGCTCGCTAGTTGATTATGCCATTGATATTAGTAAACATGAGACCTAAGTGTTATTATGAATATGGTTAGTTCATAATCTTTGCTGAAAACTTGAATGCCGGCTTTACATATTTACAAGAGCAAACAGAGTTTGTAAAAGCTTTTCTTTATCACTTTCAGTTTGTCAACTGAATTGCTTGAGGACAAGCAAAGGTTTAAGCTTGGGGGAGTTGATACGTCTCCATCGTATCTACTTTTCCAAACACTTTTGCCCTTGTTTTGGACTCTAACTTGCATGATTTGAATGGAACTAACCCGGACTGACGCTGTTTTCAGCAGAATTGCCATGGTGTTATTCTTGTGCAGAAATAGAAGTTCTCGGAATGACCTGAAACTTCACGGAGAATATTTTTGGAATATATAAAAAATACTGGCGAAAGAATCAAGGCCAGGGGGCCCACATCCTATCCACGAGGGTGGGGGGCGCGCCTACCCCCCTGGGCGCGCCCCCTGCCTCGTGGGCCCCCTGGTGCTCCACCAACCTCAACCCCAACTCCATATATTCACGTTCGGGGAGAAAAAAACAGAGAGAAGGATTCATCGCGTTTTACGATACGGAGCCGCCGCCAAGCCCTAATCTCTCTCGGGAGGGCTGATCTGGAGTCCATTCGGGGCTCCGGAGAGGGGAATCCGTCGCCATCGTCATCATCAACCTTCCTCCATCACCAATTTCATGATGCTCACCGGCGTGCGTGAGTAATTCCACCGTAGGCTTGCCGGATGGTGATGGGTTGGATGAGATTTATCATGTAATCGAGTTAGTTTTGTTAGGGTTTGATCCCTAGTATCCACTATGTTCTGAGATTGATGTTGCTATGACTTTGCTATGCTTAATGCTTGTCATTAGGTCCCGAGTGCCATGATTTCAGATCTGAACCTATTATATTTTCATGAATATATGTGAGTTCTTGATCCTATCTTGCAAGTCTATAGTCACCTATTCTGTGTTATGATCCGTTAACCCCGAAGTGACAATAATCGGGATACTTACCAGTGATGACCGTAGTTTGAGGAGTTCATGTATTCACTAAGTGTTAATGCTTTCGTCCGGTTAAAAGGAGGCCTTAATATCCCTCAGTTTCCAATAGGAACCCGCTGCCACGGGAGGGTAGGACAAAAGATGTCATGCAAGTTCTTATCCATAAGCACGTATGACTATATTCGGAATACATGCCTACATTACATTGATGAACTGGAGCTAGTTCTGTGTCACCCTATGTTATAACTATTGCATGAGGAATCGCATCCGACATAATTATCCATCACTGATCAATGCCTATGAGATTTTCACATATTGTTCTTTGCTTAGTTACTTTGCCGTTGCCACTATTACAATTACTACAAAACTGCTACTGTTACTTTTGCCACCATTACCGTTACTTCCATACTACTTTGCTACTAAATACTTTGCTACAGATACTAAGTTTTCCTGGTGTGGTTGAATTGACAACTCAACTACTAATACTTGAGAATATTCTTTGGCCCCCCTTGTGTCGAATCAATAAATTTGGGTTGAATACTCTACCCTCGAAAACTGTTGTGATCCCCTATACTTGTGGGTTATTATACACAAACGAGGCTTCGACCAGCGCCGCCGCCGGATGTAGATCTTGGACCCGGCTGTGCGGCCAGAAGCGCCCCCTAGACCTGAGGAACCAGTAGAATCTCCGGCGGACCGCATCAGCAATCTCCCGATTAGAATACTTGGGGAGATCATCTCCCTTCTCCCCACCAAGGATGGATGCCACACATAAGTCCTCGCATCTCGATGGCGCACTCTGTGGTGCACCGCACCTCTTAATCTCGACTATCGTCAGCTCTATCGATGATGATTCTGAACTCCCCGGAGCCATCATCTCCTCCCACGAGGGCTCCGTTTAACGGATCTGCATCCCAGCATGCTACCTGTTGGACATACCCTGCATGATGGCTGCCTGGCTGACATCCCATCAATTTGATAAACTCCAGCAGCTTGAGTTCTACCATTACTACAACAATAGGTTACCAGCAAGAGCTACATTTGTGCCCTCACCACCGATGCCCATCTCATGGTTTTCTTCCTCTCTCCACACCGCCACCTTGACCCGGTGCCATTTGATGTCTACTACACAACCTTCTTCTTGTAGACGTTGTTGGGCCTCCAAGTGCAGAGGTTTGTAGGACAGTAGCAAATTTCCCTCAAGTGGATGACCTAAGGTTTATCAATCCGTGGGAGGCATAGGATGAAGATGGTCTCTCCCAAACAACCCTGCAACCAAATAACAAAGAGTCTCTTGTGTCCCCAACACACCCAATACAATGGCAAATTGTATAGGTGCACTAGTTCAGCGAAGAGATGGTGATACAAGTGCAATCGTCTATGTTATTATTGGTCTTCACACACATTTCTGATTACGGACCTGTTTGCCGTGTATCACACACATCTTGTTCAGTTGAACCGTTTCCATTATGTTGCCTAATCACACACAGTTCATCCTAGTGAACCCTATGTTGTATATCGCACACACCTTCATCTGGCTGCCCGTTTCTTTTGTTCTGCATCATCGCAAACAGTTAATTGAACTGAACCGTATGCCCTACATCGCACACGCAACTAAAATCTAAACCGTGTTTGATGCATCCTCCATCACAAACATTTTGCACCTTTTTTGATGGTTTTTTTACACCACTGTTTGCGATTATTGCATCGCACACAGTTTCATCGAAGGGTCTCTGATTGTAGTGTCGCGTTAGCAGCATCCTGTAGTAGTGTACAGAGCTACGTTCACTATCTTCATCTAGCCTTGCTGTTTCTTGAGAATCATGTGGGGAGGTTGACACTGCATTCTTTAAATGAGGATCTTTACTCACAGTAGTCCACTGGCCTGACTGCCTCATCATAAGTGATTGATGAAGGATACACAAGAACATTAGTTTGATGTAAGAACATGGTTAATAGACAGATGTGCTAGTATGTACAAAAACAGGAAGGCATGTCATATTCAAAGGTATAATGTGTCCTGAAAGTACTAGTGATTGATGAGCACCGCAAGCCTGAGTTATATTATGATAGTGTCCTGAAAGGATCCCGCCATGCGGCGGAGCAATGCACCAAGGACATTATATTTCCATGACTACAGTCATGTTGTCCTTTGTAACATTAAACAAGGTCGTTTCTATTATTGATTGCCTGTTATTTGAAAGTTTTTCCTCCTGCGCGGCCGTTTTATATATTAATCCTGAGAGTTGGCCAGTCGTCGGCTTCTGCCCCCACGTAGGAAGTACGGGGTGTTCGGGATAAACCTGAGCACTCTTTATCCCAGTTTTGGGACCTTGAAGGAGGTGTTCAGCGCAATGAACCAGGAAATTGGACTATATGGCTTTATCACTCTCACTTAGCCATAGGAGTTTGACAAAAGGAAGGTAGGCGCAACCCCTGGTGTTCGGAAGACCGCACGAGGGGCTCTATAAGCACCTGATCGGAAGAAAAGCCGATCCATCGCACGCTGCATTAGTTATCGCACAATGCGGAAGAAATCCTTAAAGATTTTACAACCTCTCGAATAGCTGACCAGTTCTCACCGTATCATGACAGTCAGTTTTCGGCTTTCTCTACTGAGGCGCTCGTCCGGAAGAATCGGGACACAATCGCAGTAGTTCTCCCTATGCCGCCTTAGCCGATATAGCGGAACGTAAGGCAGCAAAACATGGGAGCTGGGAAAACCCAAATATTGACCCAAGACATGATTCAGAGATGATGTATATAATGCTATAAGTTCGGGGTGCCGAACGACCGTGAAGGTTTTCGGACTTTATTGCCGTATTATTGGTACAATGAAGCCCCTGGCATATTAAGGCATATCACGATGTACATATGCCATTTGACAAAGAGTGTCAATAAGAAACAACAGTAGATAAGCGTCAAATAAAGCCACATGTTGTAATTGAATAACATGTCGATGCGTATGAGTACATGTAATGTGATAAAAAGAAATATGACTTCGAAACCTGCTGAGACCAGGCGGGAGGAGGCTGTGTGCGGATCCGGAGTGTAGTCGGATGGTCATCGAGGGGAATAACTAAGGATTCCCTTATGCGTTCAAGCTGTTTCCGTGTTGCCAGTCCTGGCCTACGTAAGAGTGAACCTGCAAAGAAAATGCAAGAAACGTTTGTGTGCCACGGAGAGGTTGAGCCACAGTGTGTGGCCTATCCTAGCTTCGCCTCCATTTACTGTCAGAGTGTTTTAATTGATCTCCGGACGAGCCAGGCTATCCTACGGCGAAGTAGTTCAGACTCCCTTGACGGTGTCCGGGAGCTTGGCCGTCGACTTGAGGTTCGATTGAAAGATGCCACTCGTTGCTTCTGTTGTTCAGGCGGCGGTATACTCTTCAGCACAAAGGGGGAGTTCGGCCTTGCCATTAACTGTTATGATGCTGCACGGACTGGGCATCTTGAGATTAAGGTAGGCACAATGTGGCACCGCGTTGAATCGAGCAAACGCCGTTCGTCCGAGTAGTGCATGATAATTACTGCGAAAAGGGACGATGTCGAAGATTAACTCTTTGGTACGGTAATTGTCCGTTGATTCAAAGACTACCTCCAGAGTGATGAATCCTATGCAACGGGCCTCCACACCTGGTATAACACCTTTAAAGGTGGCTTGAGTGGGTTTGATTATCGAAAGATCAATACCCATCTTGCGCACTGTGTCCTGATATAGCATGTTTAGACTACTGCCTCTGTCCATAAGGACTCGTGTGAGGTGGAACCCGTCAATTATTGGGTCAAGGATTAGTGCGGCTGAATTGCTCTAATTGGTATTGGCCGGACGATCCGTATGGTGGAAGGTGATCGGCCATAGTTTTATTGTGGGGCGACTGGCTCCGTTAAGTCGACATCCCTAAGAGGGCACATCTGTTCCAGCTTGGGAATGTGGGTGGCGTTTATCATGTTAACCATTTTGATTTGCGGGGGAAATTTATTTTGCCCTCATGTGTTCGGTGATCGGGGCTCCTCGTCGTCGTCATCTCTTTGAGACCCCTTCTCCTTGTTTTCGGCACCTGACCTGCCGACTTGTTTGAAGACCCAGCATTCTCTGTTGGTATGATTGGCTGGTGTTCCTGGGGTGCCATGAATTTGGCATGGACGGTCGAGTATGCGGTCCAGACTGGACGGGCCTGGATTGGTCTTTTTGAATGGCTTTTGCCGCTGATCGGACTTAGAGCCACTGAATCTGACATTGACGGCTATGACTTCAGCGTTATCGCCATTATTGCGACGCTTGTGTTTGTTGCATCGGGGCTTGCCGTTGCTATCTCTGGCCTCTGATGTGCCAAGATTGCTTGCTGTGCTGTTGCTACAAGCCAACCAGCTATCCTCGCCCGCACAAAAGTGGGTCATGAGTGTCGTGAGGGCTGCCATGGACTTCAGCTTTTCTTGGCCGAGATGTCGGGAAAGCCACTCGTCACGGATGTTATGTTTAAAGGCAGCTAGGGCTTCGGCATCCGGACAGTCGACAATTTGGTTCTTTTTAGTTAGGAACCGAGTCCAGAATTTCCTGGCTGACTCTCTGGGCTGTTGGGTTATGTGACTTAAATCATCAGCATCCAGTGGTCGCACATAAGTTCCCTGAAAGTTATCCAGGAATGCGTCTACCAGGTTTTCCCAACTTCCAATGGAGTTTGTCGGCAAACTATTCAGCCAATGCCAAGCCGGTACCTTGAGTTTTAGTGGGAGGTACTTGATGGCGTGTAGATCATCCCCGCGGGCCATGTGAATGTGGAGAAACAAATCTTCTATCCATACCGCAGGGTCTGTTGTACCATTGTATGATTCAATATTCACAGGCTTAAACCCTTCTAGGAATTCATGATCCATTACTTCATCAGTGAAGCATACGGGGTGTGCGGCGCCTCTATGCCGGGCTACATCATGATGTAGTTCAAATGAGTCTGGTCTATTGTATTCGGCCTGGCCGGATTTGTTTTTAGTATATCCGGTGTGACGGTCATCGTCACGCGTTCGGGCGCGCCCCCGTGATCCGTAGATCGATCGTGATTGTGCTGCTTTGTTTTCCAATTTGTTTTGCAGGTCATGCGTGTAGCCCTGGGCCTTCGTGTTTTTGCTTGTTTGGCGACGGGGTGCGGGCTGGACTTCAGGCTGATACACCACTTTGGCTCGGCCACGAGGTGGCTGGTCAGCCGCATCCTGCGTTGGTAATGTAGGCTATAATGCCTCCTCCTCGAGTTGAGGTGGCAACCTGCGCTTTGGGTAACTTTTGGCTGGGTGCTCGAGTCCGTATTCCTCGGCTGCCAGGACCTCAGTCCATCTATCAGTTAGCAGATCTTGATCAGCTTGAAGCTGCTGTTGCTTTTTCTTCAGGCTTTTTGTAGTGGCTATAAGCCGGCGCTTGAAGTGCTCCTGCTCGACGGGATCCTCAGGCACGATGAATTCTTTGTCGCCGAGGCTCACCTCGTCTTCGAAGAGGGGCATGTAATTGTCATCCTTTGATTCTCCATCCGTTGCTTGTTCCTTAGGGCTAGCTTGCCCATCCTCCCGTTCGGCCTGCTCTAAGCTTGGCTGGGCAGGATTGTTTTCGTCTTCGGCATTATCTAGAGTGTTATTATCTCTTGTGCCGGGTATAGCTATTTTTGCTATGACGAGGTTTAGAGCGGCGCTGATGACGCCGGTGCTTAGATTGCTTCTCAAGAGGATTATCCTGTGTTGCCTCATCGCCATTGCTTCCTTTGGGTGTGTCCACCATATATATATCATATGATGAGGTGGCTGTCCAGCGCCCTATGGGCGGTGGTTCCTGTTCTTCTCCTGCATCGTCGTCCATACCATCGATGTCTTCGGAGTCGAAGTCAAGCGTGTCGGTTAAGTCATCGACAGTGGCTATTAAGTGGGTGGTGGGTGGGGAACGAATTTCTTCGTCATCCGCTTCCCACTCAAGCCGGACATAGTTCGTCCAGAGGTCTCCTGACAGGGGGAGAGACTTCAATGAATTTAGCATGTCGCCCAAGGGTGAATGCTAAAAGATATCCGTGGAGGTAAACTCCATGATCGGTGCCCAATCAGATTCGATAGGCACGGATGCATGTGGTTTGGAGCCCATGGCTGGAGATGAGTCCGAGGGTCCGATGACACAGGCCTCATTGGAGGCGAAGTCTGTGTTCGACTCTATTGCCACTGAATGTGCGACCTCCGTGGCGGGGTCCATCCACCCGTCCTCGGATGGCACGATATGCTCCGGATTAAGGGTCGGGGCAGCCGCAGGTGTGATCTCCCGAACACCGTCCGATGGCAGATCTAAGTCATGCTCGTCGTGACTGTTCGGCGCACCTGACATGGGCTCGAATCCGTTGAAGATCAAGTCTCCGCGGATGTCGGCGGTGTAGTTCAGGCTTCCAAACCTGACCTGATGACCAGGGGCGTAGATATCGATCTGCTCTAGATGGCGAGGCGAGTTGGCCCACAGTGCGAAGCCACCAAATATGAAGATCTGTCCGAGGAAGAAAACCTCATCTTGGATCGCATCGCTGTAGATGATTGAATTAGCCATCAAGCCTTATCGTGACGACACAGTGGAACTCTCAGTGAAAGCACCAATGTCGGTGTCAAAACCGGCAGATCTCGGGTAGGGGGTCCCGACTATGCGTCTAAGGCTAATGGTAACAGGAGGCGGGGGACACAATGTTTACCTAGGTTCAGGCCCTCTCTATGGAGGTAATACCCTACTTCCTACTTGATTGATCTTTATGATATGAGTATTACAAGAGTTGATCTACCACGGGATCGTAGAGGCTAAACCCTAGAAGCTAGCCTATGATTATGATTGTTGTTATCCTACGGACTAAACCCTCCGGTTTATATAGACACCGGATGAGGCTAGGGTTACACGGAGTCGGTTACAGAGAAGGAGATCTACATATCCGAATTGCCAAGCTTGCCTTCCACGCCAAGGAGAGTCCCACCCGGACACGGGACGAAGTCTTCAATCTCGTATCTTCATAGTACAACAGTCCAGCACAAGTACATAGTTCAGCTGTCCGAGGACCCCCTAATCCAGGACTCCCTCAGCGGGTGCGGCTATCGATAGATTTAACACACACTCTGCAGAGGTTAGCACACTGTACCCACACAACGGAACCCATGGCCTCGCACTCCCATTCAGGTGGACCAATGGTGTTCCGACAAAACCGTCCTACTGCCATGACACACTCCTGGCCACTCTGACTAACTCCATCTAGGCTAAGTTAAGGGTGGCCCCGTGCCTACCAAAGGCATCAACGGCCACCGTCGTGGCAAAACGGTCCCAAATGGGGACATGAGCTCAAAACCAAACATGGGCACACAAGGCTTATGCCGTCCTACCCGGCCAAGGTAGCGCCCACGCATAACCTTCCCTCGTTGGTGGCACCGGCGAGAGGCATGAAAATAGACCCAGTTAGGACCCTCCCATAAAGGCAAGTGTGGCTGCATTGGTCAGCTCGATACGATGGCACTATGACTCAGCCAACAGATGTTCAAGTTCAATTCCAGCCAGACATCGAGGAGCACCGGAGTGGGTGGGGCATGGGACATGGTGGAGGAGGGCTTCGGCCGGAGTTGGGGATCATGACCAGAGGCCACCAGAGGAGGAGGGAAACAACAGTGAGGCTCTAGGGGGTGGATGGAGGACTATGGAGGTGGCTAGATGGGTCGGGGCACGCCGCAGAGCTCGAATTTGAGCTGAGGCCCGCGACGGCCATGGCAGGCAACCGAGGTGAGGAGAGCTTCCCAAGCTCAGGCTAGTGGCTAGGTGGGACCAGGGGAGTGAGGGGAGGCGAGTGGTGTGCTCGGGAGGCCGCGAGGAGCGCTACTTATAGCCGGGGCAAGGCGGTTGGGCTCGGGTACCTCCACAGCAACATGTCGCCGGCGCTCTGGCACGGGCAGGGTCACGGGAGGGTGCAGGAAGGCGACGAGGGAGGGAACGGACGAGCCGCAGAGATCATGGAGTCGAGGAGAGCTTGGGGACAAGAGAGGGAAGCCACCGCGGTGTGAAAAGAGCCGGTCGGCTACAGTTTTCCCGTGGGCGCACGATGACGAGCGCCAGCGAGGAGGCTTCGGGAGGGGGAGAGAGGTCCAGGGGGACGGTGACGATGCGGGAAACACGCTGGACAGGTTCACGCGCGCGAAGACGACGAGCACGAGCAGGGCTGAGGAAAAACAACACTCTGGATGCAGCCATAGCATGCCAAAATGGTGGTCACCACCAGTACTGGCACGATGTGGACACGAGCGGCTGCCGTGAGATGTCTGGTGACAAGTCCCTGCATCACTGATGCTGGGAGAAGCGATAGATCAAGAAGAGGTGCACCGGATCGATGGGATTCTTCCTCTGAAGTTTGCTGCATCAAACTTGGCAGAGTACTGTTGATCAACAGGAAATTGATTGGGTAAAATGGTGTTGTCTGGGATGATTGAATATGGAAAGACAAGAATCCTAGGGGTTTTGGAGGCAAAAGGATCAAAGATTAATATAATTTCTTTGCAACTGACTAAATGGTCCAGAATGAAGATCATGATGATGCTCTCACATGGAGTATCAACTTAAGCTCAACTTGGGCAGGGCAGAGTTATTTGGTCATGTGAAGATGCTGAAACAGGTTTCATACCATATGGATAAACCAAAATGGTACTTCCTTCACAAACATTTCCATTGACCAAAAACTTGCAAAAATCCTAGAGGAAAATTAGCTAGATGAAATATGCCCAAATTTGGTAGAGATAGGTTATGTGCGTAGGAGAAGGTCTAGGAAAATTTTCAGGCATAATGGAGCAATATAAAATGTACTTGCTTCACTAACTGAAAATTTGGTCAGAAACAAAGAATTGATGCTCAACTCATAAGGATGCATTTCATGAGCTCAAATCTTGAGGAGGGTGATGATTTGGTTATATGAAGTGCCATGCAAAATTTCAACTCAATATGATTAACCTAGCTAGTACTTCCTTCACAACTAATTCCCTCAGACAGGAACTTTGAAAAATTGCGGACGAATATTCACTAGGCAAATTAAGTTGAATTTTGGCATGAGGTAATTATATGGACATGAAAAGGTGTCCAAGAAGTTTGGGGTCCATTGGGCAAAGATAAATGGCACTTGCTTCACAATCTGCCATTCGGGACAACATAGGAAAGGAATTAGTTGAGCATGATGAGGAACATGGCAAAGGAAATATTTTGCCATATTTGAGGAAGATATTACCCAAACAATTTATGATAATTATTTGGGAATTTTGGAAGTGACGGAAATATAGGTTGCTTCACAACCTAGGGCAAATTGAGTTATTCCTTTAATAGAAAAGGAATATTCACAATAAAAAGAATATTGGGATTTGGTCCAATGTGGAAATGGAAAGGTCTAGGGAGGTATTTGAGGTTTACAAGCCACTCTGGAAGCAAAGACGAGGTCATCTTCTTCAGTTTCTAGACCAAATAGCCACGAAAAAACAAAACTCAAGCAAAAACCTCAGAAAATCGAAAGAAAAAGGAAGGGCCAAAATCAGGCTATTACAATGCCTAACCAAATATACACAACAAAGTTTGAAGGCTTGAGAAGGACAAACTTACATTATTGGTGAAGATAGGCTCTATAAATCCCTTGTCCATGCTGATGGGGGGGGGGAGAGTTCAAGAAGTTTACCACAGAATCTTCTTCATAAGTATTGCCTTTATTCTACATTTTGTTAAGAGTAAATATATATGTGATAATATAAGAAAAAATGGAGAATATTTAAGATAAGATGAAGAGTGATGCTACATAACCAAGTAGCTATAAATGTAAGTACATCAATACAGGCAAAAGGTACAGCCAAGAGCAATGCAGAGCTAAACTTCTTCAGTACCATCGGTGTTATCCAACCTTCTTGTGTTAAGAGTAAATATAGATCTGATGTGTAGAAAATGGAGGGCAAAGGAAAATAAGCTGCAGAGTGATGGTACATGAACAACTACCTATCAATATAAGTACATTGATAAATGACAGCAGGTACTTACAAGAATAATGCAGAGCTAAAAAATTTCATTGGCATTGGATATATTCTACACTAATGTAACCATTCATACATATTAGATAATTTGGAGCGAACAATTGATAAGTAAGATATCATGCATACTGCTGTCACATAATGAACCAGGTATGAATGCAAGTACAATGATACAGGACAACAAGTACTAACAAGAGCAAAGTAGCAGGCAGCATATTTGTGATATCCCGTCGTTCTTTTCAAACCGGAATTCTTTTTCAAGCAGATTTCCTGCAAAAAGATCCGTAGGGCACATGCGGAAAAGTAGAATTTCAAATTGTCATGTGATATCATAGATAGTACCTCATCTTGGGAATGAGACCAGTGCATAACAAGGTTTTTCCATTCAATGTCTTCTAAATTTAGCACAGGAGACTTCACCGGAAATTCATTTATAGACTTGCCATCAAAGTGTGATTTCCTCAGGTAACACCGATACTGCTGCAATGTTCCTTGAAAAGTGCAAGCAAGCTTTTGCTCATCATGACTATCCATATTGACCCTCGCCTACTTAGAACAATGTAATGTAAATCATTGATGGCTTCAATCAGCAGAAAACAGGAAAATAATCACCATGAATAATAGCACTTACACGTAAGTGGGACATGAAGATGTGAAAATGGTGTTTGTCCCTATAATCTTCCCATTATGGGAATATATGCACATACAACATTGAAAGCATTGTCTTTTAAACTGGGAATAACTGGCATGGGGTTCCAATCTGCAGGAATTGGCCATCTCTGCAGTTGCGATAGGTCTTCAGCCAGTGGACTTGCTGTACTTTTTGTTGGAGTGGGATTTTTCTATGGTACGGCTGGTGCTATGGCAACTGAAATCGGCATACCTTTTGCTGGAGTGCAGGTCCTATGTGGTGGGGCTAGTGTTGTGGCCAGTGAAGTATGGGTACAGTTTGTTGGAGTCGGTCCTACATTTTGTGTCACTGGTTGTACATCCAATATAAGTGGCGTGTTGCTTGATTTCTCTGGCACCACCACGTTTTTCAAGGACTTTGCTGGTGCTCCTTCAGGTTTGGCAATCACCCTCTTCCTTTTTGACGTCTGATGATCAAGAACATCATTTGAGTGGAAAAACATGGTATGATGACAGATGGAATATGCATTGATAATGGATGGGCATGGCATCTTGACATATATGATGAGTAAACTAAGCAGATGGCGGTGCAAAAAATTAGAAGAAATGCAAGACAACATATGCAAGATACGCGCAATCAATAAAACCTTGCCAAATTAGAACAGACACCTTGATGGGTGAACAGGACAGGCCATCTGCCTTTGACTCCTCGAGGTTAGAATAGTCATTAGGATCATATTCTGAACAAGAATCTACAGGTGGGGAGCATACGAGTTTCATTGCATCCAGAATGGCACTCAATGCCTTGGTGCCAATTTTGTAAGTCATTGCAGTGTTCCACAATATTCTTCTGATGCGCGGATTCTGATATTCACTGTAATTATGTATAATATCTGAGAACCATGAAAACATAAATAATAGTGAGATTATCTTTGTAATGCAGAGGATATTCTAATATAGGGGTGCCCCTATAAACCCTTGTGTGCTATCACTGGATTCTGATGAGAGAGCTCATGTGTGCTGTAATATGGTGCATGCATTAATATAATCTGGCACAAGTACACAAAAAAGGCTCCAGAAGTAAGGATAGTTGGCAGATGATAGGTTCATAATATATTGTAAAGAGGTTTATTGCCAAACCATGATAACAAGATCACACAACAACTAGGCAGATCATAGTGCACACAAAAGGGGTAAACCATAACCACGATATATAAATAGGGAAAGTGGAACTGACTGGAAAATATGGTGTTGTATTACCGCTACTAATTGAAAGCCTATCGATCATGTACATGCCAGCTCTATCTGCTGTTGACTGCAGATGTCCCTACTCCCCTTCCTGACAAGGAACATACTGTACGTACTAAATACATAATAACAAAAGAGGAACATGTTAAAGAATAGAAGAGGAAGCATATTCTTGAGGTTCCGCTTCATTGCATAAAATGTTGGTTGCCCAGTCATGATGAATCACAACGCCCAAAGAAATGGAATTCCATGATGTCTCTCTATATGTGGCCACATGCATTTGGAAAATCAAATGGGAGCATTACCTGACCAATTAAATGTGTGTGTGTTAACTAATATCAGTATCGTATCACAATTCGTATTTGAATAAGTAAGCTTTGGACTTATGATTGGTGTGTTGTTTAGCTTCAAGAGTGGACTGCTGCTAGTGCGACACAAAGCAGCTACACAGATCATAGTGTAGATATAACGGTAAAACCGTAAGCATCAGGAGTAAAATCAGCAGAGTGGAACTTACTGGAATATATGTGCTAGTATTGCCGGTACGACTAGAAAGGCTTCGGATACTAGCTCTTTTCAACTGAAGGTGCGGTACTGTTAATATTAGTGTAACTCTCAAAGGCGACACAGCTCCCCGTATTTCCTTGCTAATCTTATAGGATTCAAGTGGGCAGGCCACTACAATTCCTATTCCTATGTTTACAAAATCCAACAAATCAAAGAGGCCCGAAGAGTTCAAAGTATCCATCACAATCGACCGTATAGACCTCTACACTGCAAATGTCCATGCTCAACTTCACTACAAGGAACATACTGTACTACTATCATACTCCCTCTGTTCCAAAATATAAGTCTTTGTAGCGATTTCCACTATGGATCACATACAGATGTATACAGATACATTTTAGAGTGTAGATTCACTCATTTTGCTCCATATGTAGTCCATGGTGGAATCTATACAAAGACTTGTATTTAGGAACAGAGAGAGTACTTATTAAAGAAGAATGGAACAGGAACATGCTAAAGAAGAGCAAGCATATTTTGGATAATAAAATGTTCGTTGCGCATTGCCCACACATGATGAACCAGAGCGCATTAAGAATGCAACTCCCTGCTGTCTCTCTATATGTGGTGCACGTGCTTTTCGAAAGTAAAGTAGGAACATTAGCTGACCAATTAAACGTTATCTGTTTTAGTAATATCAACATCATATCAGATTCATATTTGAGCAACAAGTATGGAATTATGAGTGGCACGTTGTTTAGCTTGATGGATTCAGGAGCAGTGCTAAGTAGCTACGATGATGGTACTGAATATAAAGGCATGTCTGCATGCAAGTCGCGTGAATTTTGTCATTTGGGTCAGTTGACCATTTCAGGCGGTTGGATGAAGATCCTACATCTCCTAACCCTTCTTCTTCCTCGTCTCTGATTCTTCCCATACAGAACACCGCACGGGCCGCCGGCTGAACCACCGACCCCGACCCCCCCACCCGCCCTCCCTGAACCGCCCCCACCGCCTGTGTTCCTCCGCCACCGCCACCCCCACCCCACCCCCACCCTGCCCCCACCCATGTCGAGTTTTCTTTGTTCGGCGAGGCCCCACCACCGCCCCCCACAACCACCGTCCCCACCGAGCCCCTTCCTTCGCACCGACGAACTCCGGTGAGCTCTCAGAAATTGACTGACCCAATTTTGAAATTTAGTCTACTATCATTTAACTAGTGTGGAATATAAAAAGGGAAAACCATAAGCATTGTGAGTATAGTGTTGAGTGTGTCATGGCGGATCTAAAGGTGCAAACCGGACAAAGGCAACTTCGCAACCAATGTTTGCTTTCAACTAACAATTAAGTGATGGACAAGAAATTAGAGTAAAGAAGTGGCGATCTATTTTCTTGTTGTGATAAATAAGTTGAACAGATACGCAAGAGTACTACCTCTGGTGCAGTGCCGTGTATGCATCTGCTGAGAATTTGACGGTGCTGCGGTAGCGATGGCTGTCGGCAGTGTGGAAGCAGGTCTAGGAGGGTAAACGGTGGCCGCTGGGCGCGGTAGACGAGACGGTCGTATGAGCGACGCCGACAAGGTGGACGACGATGTGGATGAAGTGAGAGGATGGGATGCAAGGATCCCGGTCCAAAGCCGTGGATGAGAGAGGTCGATCTCTTGTGATGGACGACGGCGTCGGGGTATCATCTCAGGCATGGTGGAGGACGGCGGTGGATGGGGTGGCGGACGGAGGAGGCTGGGGTGGAGAGGGTGTTTTGGCGCCCACAGAGTACGAATGGGGAAATGGAGGGAGAGAGAAAGGGGGAACCATGTCTTCAGGGCGCGCTTGTCTCAAATGCGAGGAAATTTACAAACTTAGCCTTGTTTAAAATTTCCTACATCACAACAATATTAGTCAGTTGGGGATAGGACGGTAATCTTGCATATACCGAATATTTGCCGACGAGAGTTTGTTTTGGCGCCCACCATGTATGAATCGGGGAGGGAGTCAATTTCGGCCGAGGAGACACTGTGTTTTGGCGCCCACCGTGTATGAATCCGGGTGAGAGGCAGTTATGTCACGTTTGAGTGAAATTACAAACCTACCCCTATCGAAACCTATAGAAATCGAGCCGATAGGCTTTGTGTGTCAGGGATAGGCAGTAATTTCCATCTCGTAGATTTTGGTTTCAGGCAGTTACTGCGACTTTCCCCGCTTCATTCAAATTTTTGCAGAGCAAGAGTGCATGTTTATCGTGCCAACTCAATTTGAATCCAGTTTGTATTCTATTTTTGTTCGGGCATGATCCATTTTTGATTGGAATAAAATTCTATATACATCAGTTTTTTATTTATACTTTCAAAAGCACAACAAAGAATTCTGCTCCTTTATATGTATAATATGATTTACAAATACAATGATCTCAAAATCATAAGGTTGAATTCAAAAAATTGAAACCAAATTATGTTCTACTAAAATGTATGGATCAGTAATATCTACATATTAAATAACGTAAATGCGCATGAATTCATATGAGTATGCATGTTTGATAGATCAATTTTGGTTCGAGTATGAATTACATGTATCATCATCTCGAATTCAAATATTTGAATCCCTTTTATGTTGACTCCTTTCACGCCCATCTCTCTCGCATGCTCCTTCATGTAGCTATCACTTTCTTTTCTCCAGCTCACCTGCACGCTCACTTCATGTTTCTCCTAACTTCGCAAACATGGTCTCTCGACGTCTCCCTTGAGAAGTGTCACACTCTCCCTATCATTATACATTACACGGTTTTGATTATCTCTCATGTCTCTACCGTTCTGTGGTATCACTAGGTACCTAAGCTTTCTTTTTCACCACCACACACACAGTCTCACTCGTCTTTCACTTTGTCTTTCTCTCTATGGGGTTCTCTCACACACCCTATATGTCTCTAGATATGACTCATACCACTAAAATTACTCTCTCCTGCAGACACAACATTTGTTGCGGTCTTCTTTCCGTCTCCATCCCAGTTATAAAACTAACATTATTCATTTGTTTACCGATCAGACAAACTCCCCCCCTCTCTCTCACACACACACAACTCCTGCTTCCACTCCCCTTCCCGACTACCATCTCTCTCTCTCACACACACAAAACTCTCGCTTTCGCACCCCCGACTTATATTTCTCTCACAAACATTGATCGACTAGCCTCCAGATAGGTTTATACACCCGCATGCTCGTGCTTCCACTATCATGTACATGTCTCTCTCGCGCTCCTTATATCTATGTAGATTTTTTTGTCCCTTCTTGAGACACGCCCTCTTGATCGTGCACACACACTATCGCCTCATTTTAAGCTGATACCTCTCGCACACACACTCTTTGTGTCTTTGTCACACATGCACTCCGTCCTCCTCCTCTCTCCCTCTCTCTCTCACACACAACACACACACACACATGGGCTTTTTGCAACAACTAGCAACATGCCCATGCATTGCATGGAACATCAACATGCATTTCTATGAGTAGTTTATCTTGTGGGAGAAAAGTATGAATGAAGGAAGACCTTATTTGAAAATGTGGAGAGGGGTGTGGGTATCTTTTTGCAAAATTGTCATAGTTTCCTTCCTATCCGTCAGATATAAATTAGACGGCATATATTGCAGGATGGCAAGAACACCATCATCACCAACTCTATTTTTTATCTCTACTCTTATAAAAAGCATAGTCGGTGCTGATGGTGTGCCTGCCATCCTGCAATATAGGTCGTCTAATCTATATCTAACGGATAGGAAGGAAACTATGGCAATTTACCCGCACTCCTCTCCACATTTGTAGATAAGGCCTTCCCTCTGTCATCCTTTTCTCCCACAAGATCTTGATGTTCCATGCAACACATGGGCATCTTGCTAGTAAGAGTAGAGATTAGAGATATACCACTTCTCGAATCTTGAAACCAGCAACATTCCTCCCTTATCTCATAAAAAACCGCCAAAGGAATATATTTTGAGTGAAACATAACATATTTTTAGTGATATACGTATTTCAAAACTAGACTCTTTTTTCTATAAAATCGGTGAATATGTGTTAATCTACTTTGATGGTGTGCCAACGTATTGGCACATTGCTAGTAGTTATTATTATCGTATAATTTTTTGGACACCAGACAGATGGTGGAGTACATATGCGAAGAGAAGAGGCGCACACACGCAGTCGGTCTCTCGCTGTCTCACACACATGAGAATTACGTAAAGGCACCGTTAACAAATAAACCCTAAAACACTAGGTGCACGATTGCTGCATGTGCGGGTACCGGGTACATGGATGGAGCGCACCTTTGTAGGAATAGTCAGCTCGCGTGATCATTTGACTCATAGGAGTTGATGGTCGGGACCACAGGTGAACGACTTGGAGGCGGTGGCTCGCCAGTTGCCACAGATCGAGTAGCCATGTTTAAAATATTATTTTTTTAGCAGGGTAAGAGTTCCGATTTTCAATGGCGCGTTATAAGTACTAAGTAGTTTTTAGAACGATCGGTCTGGAGCGAAAATGGAATTCATAACTACTACCTCCTTGGTGTATGGTTGTATGAGTTTATGTTGCAAGATGTTGAACCTGGTAGTTCTAGGGGAAATACTATGGTTTAGATGTTGGTTTTCAGTAATGAAAATTGGAAGGGAGGAACCCTTCTTTGATAAAAAAAACTGGTACCTCCGTTCAGGTTTACTAGCCCCCATCGTATTTTGGGTTGAAGTTTGTCCACGAATTTTACTTGTAAAATGTGAATGGAAAATGAGATTTTCTTATACCCAAACCAAAAAGGAATGGAGGGAGCGATTGCTCTAACACGGACGCGACCTCTCATAGCGCAGGCATTGAACCGACGCGCCGGCCAAGAGGGCCCCACTCGCTGCAGGCCCGGCTGAACATGCCTCCTCGACGCATGCAACCGGCTTTAGATTTCCCCGCCTGCCTCCATTGAATCCGCGCGTGTGCCAGTAACACGTCCTTCCGCAAGCCAGCCGGCATTTTAGAACACAAAAAATGACCAAAATATAATTAGTTACGCATGGTATTTAGTTGTTGTGCTTGCACTGGTAGCAGGAACTAGAGGTTTTTCTTTATTTATAACTCTCCTCGCATTTTTTGTCTTTGAAGTGAATCATGGTTGTGGACATTATCTATGAATGTGCAGATATCTGTGAACATGAGTTTGATGTGGAAGTTGAACTTGGAATGTTGGGCTTGCGCGTGACTATACCATGTCCAATGCTTCGTCTATTATTGTTTGGAAAGTAATTGCTGTTATTACATGACCTGAAAAAAATTATTTTGTGCCACATCAGTAGATGCACGGACATCACAACAGGCATGCTGACTGGATAAACATTTGAACCTAGCTATTATGAAGGAAAATTTGTATTGACAACAGTTTTAGATAGCAGGAGGCGCATAGCCTGCTCTGCCTCTGCTAGCTTATTTCTGGCTTCTTCCATCTCTTCTTTGGCTTGGGTGAAGAGAGCATCTGATTGCTCTTTTCACTTCTTTTGCAACTCAGCTACATTCTCAAGGGCTGCTGCATGCTTTCTTTCAGGCTTTACTAGAGCCACGAGGACACGAACAGTTAACGACTCTACCTGGCTTGTGTGTAATCCAGCATCATCTGGGAATTTGCACCTTGTGTCTAGTCCAGCATCATTAGGGAACTGGCACCTTGTGTGTAATCTAGCCTCATTTTGGAAACATGATCTTGAGGTTGACCATACTTCCCTCCTCACAGGAACTGCATCCTGACATGTGTTCTTTTTTAGATCAATACTCAGAGTAACCCAGATCCATTTAGTAGAAGCCAGATAAACATGACTCGCAGAAGTGAATTCAAAAGGAAAAAAATATAAAAACAGACTACAAGGTGAGAACATCCACTTCCTACATCAAGATAAAAACAAAAGCATTAGGACAATCAAGACTCTTCTTATTACACATCGAAGAACATGAGGCTAAGAGAAACAGAAACTACAACATATACACATCGTAGAACACGAGGCTAAATGAAAGTAATTGAAAGGGTGTTACTTACCAAAGCTCGTTTTACAGGTTCGGTGCATCTCCTCTTTAACTTGCCACGCTCCTTGAAGATGTCCCCAATATCCCATGTTTGGTCTTCATTGCTCCTCTGCATGTTCGCACTCGTGATTTTAAAATCTCAACATGGCAAGAAAATATACTACTCCCTCTGTCCCATAATATAAGAATGTTTTTGACACTACACTAGTGTCAAAAACATTTTTATGTTATGGGATGGAGGGAGTAGTAATACTCACGCATCTTGTGGGCAACATTAAAGCACTCGTCTGCCATGTTAGAGCATCTCCAACAAAAGCGCAATACGTGGCGCTTTAGAAAAGCATTTGCAGCATCGGAATAGCCAGTTTTTGCTGGCCCGGAGTGCTGAGATCGAGAAGTAGAGACAGAGAGCAGAGACTAGAGAGTAGAGACATAGATAGTTCTCAGCATAGATAGATAAAAAAATAGACAGTTCAACTACTCCTCGTTTTCTGACTCCTCCTTGGTGATGTCCTCCTCCGATGTCTCAATGTAGGCGTGAAGATACTGATCGTCGTCGGATTCCCAGGGCGACTCTGCTCCTAGCCTCATGTTGAATTGAGCGTCCGCTTTTCTCATACTCTTGTCCTCGCGATAGGCGGCCCGCTCCGCCCTCCTCTTCTCCCTCTGCGCCCTCCTTTGCGCACAGAACTCGCGCTCATTGATGATGTCCTGCGAGAAGCTTTGGCGCCACAACACCATGGCTTCCTCGTCCATCTCGATGATGCCGAGACGGTGCTCCCACCTTCGGTTGTCGCGACGATCCTCGTCGGTGATAAGCCGCGGCAGAGGCACGAGCTCCTGCGCCCACTCCCGCATCGACACGTTGGGGAAGTTCAATGTTCTATCAGGCCACCGGAGGTGCCACGCCACCATGTCATACACGCGGACAACCTCGTTGGCGGTGTCGAAATTGCCGAGGCTGAGGCGCATCCCGTGGAACCGAATCTTGGCGGAGAAGCCGCCGGAGGGGCGCAAGCGGACACCGCGGTATCCCCAAGTTTCCCGGCGATGCGGCGGCATGGTGGCGCAGCGGCGGCAAGGCGAGAAAGAGCGGGGAGAGAGCGGTGGCGAGGCGCAAAGCGGGGAGAGAGCTGTGGCGAGGCACAGAGCGGGGAGAGAGCAGTGACAAGGCACAGAGTGGTGGGAGGGTGTTGGATTTTATAAAGCGCACCGGATGCCGCGCACCAAAACTAGTGTGCGCCCGACCGCTTATTCCCGTGCGCACGCGTTCCTTTCCCGACGTCCCTGCTATCTCTAGTCTCTTCTCTACTATTATATTTATTTTATATTTAATATGTATCTCTACTTCCACTGGTGCACGTCGGTCCTAAACAAACCGTTTTTTACCCCTTTTTGCGACGGCATTTGGAACCGTTGCCAAGTGAGTGTGGGCGATACGGGGGTCCTTCCCACACGACCCAGAAACCGTCGGGGATAGGGAGCCTTGATGCATACAGTTGTCCCTATATAACCGTTTCCGGTATCTCGAATATCCCAAACGCTTCATCCTTGCTACTCATTTGTGCTTGCATTGCCATCGCAGCCGGAGTTTTGTGGTTCTGCCTAAAACCAAGCAGATTCTAGGCACGGGAGCTTTCCAGGAAGATTCTAGGCAGGTTCTAGGCACGGGAGATTTACAATGCCTGGCACATCACAAACAGTTCATGATTATAAACCGTGTATGCTAGGTAGACAATCACACACATTTAGTTTTCCCGCACCGTATGTGATAGTGTCTGACATCACACACGCTTTGCAAATGGCAACTGTGTGCATGCTTGCACACGTTTCCTCTCCGCGAACCGTCTCAGATTATGGTGTATATCACAAATGTTTGTGTTTTACCAATCGTGTGTGACGTAATGACCTGCACAACGTAATTTCGCCCTAATTTAATTGCTGCTGTTTAAAATGGTACCTAATTTAAACTTGAAAGTAGGCTATAGCTTTATTCATATCCATCAGGTTCAAACAACCAATGCATTATTCGATTCACAGGTATATATGTTTAAGAATTACAGAAGCACCAAATAAAGAATGATGTACCAGGGTTCTATACTTGTACTATTACAGATGGTAAAGAAAGAGGCGATGGACATTCCAATTGCTGAACAAGGTGAAGCGGAATGGCCCTATTGTGCTCTCCTAGATGCAGAAGGCATGCAGGACTCTAGTCCAACCCCTTGTGATGGTCGCCCGCCAATCATGTAGTTTGAGAGGTAATCTTGAGTAAACTACTTCAGGATCCACTACAAAAGAAAAAAGATTCATATATTGTCATCTAACACAACTCATTACGGGCAGTAAAAAGAAAGCTACAAGGTTCTTACTTACCATCCTGCAGTTCACTGTTGTCTTGCATAAAGTGTAAACAAATAGTTCGATTGACATCTTTTGACCCATTTTAGTAACAATCTTTATCAGTTTCCTCACTTGATGCTGGTTCATGAATATCTCATTGCCTCATGCGCAGAAAGGGTCGAAGTGTGGATCTTTGGCAATGATATATGTACCTAAAAGCGCCAAGTTAATATTAGAAGCTAAACAACAATTGAAAAATGATGTAGTATAACATTCCATCCATCCCATTATATATGATTTTATTACATGTACATCTAGACGTCATCAGAACATTAAGGTAACACTCTTCCTTGTTGCTATGTAGCCTGGGATTGCATATTTAGTCATTCAGTACAATGCATGTTGCTAAACAACAATTGAAAAACGAAAAGGCATGTTAACTGCAATATCCTTAACAACAACCAAATATCATAATTCATAGTGGTATTGTTGAAACTGTTATTGATGAAATTGAACTGCACAGCAAATAGTTGCACATATAGAGCATCACATTGTGAAGAACTGAAATAAACAAGTCATAAGGACATCTCTAGGCGATCCTTAAAAAGTTAAAGGACTAAAACCCTTAGTGGATATATATATATATATATATATATATATACCCTAAACTTAAGGTTGTAAACTTCAATTTGATCAAGTTCAAAGCAGGTTCAACCGAAAGTAGCATGCATTCAAACATGAACATAGATAATTTAGCATAACTGAAAAACATAAATTTAAACTAAGCTAAAGTACTTTCGGTCGAAGTAGAGGTCGAGCCAATCCTTCCTCGTCATATACGGTGTGCCGCGAGCTGGGTCCGGGCCAGTACCGTCGTCGTGGTCGTTGGGGAAGGCACTCCTCCACTCGTCGACGTCGATCTCCTCATCTTGGGGGCCCACCTCGACGCCCTCCGTGCCGCCGTCGCCGCCGCCTCGGCCTCGTCATCAGAGGAGAGCGTGATAACCTCATCGCCCTTTGTGCCGTCGTCCTCGCCGCCTTTGACCTCGTCATCGGAGGAAAGTGCAATAACCTCGCCGCCTTTCGTGCCGACAAAGATCGCCCGCTCCGCCTCCACGAGCTCCGGGTGCTGTCGGCGGAGCTCTTGCATGTAGGCCTCGTCGGCGACCTCGGCCTCGAGACGCTCCCACGCCTCGCGGTCCTCCCGCGCCATAGCCGAGCTCACCACCCTTGGCTCCGGTGGAACGAGGTGGACCAGACGTGTGCCGAAGGGGAAATTGAGCCTAGCCGCCGCACCGTGGTAGTGTACCTGCCAGCGGTCGTACTCCATGGCTGCGAGCTCGGCCGTGTGGAAGCTACTGAGCCACCGGCCGGTGTGGGTCTCTCGATCTATAATCTCCATGACCCACGTCCCCCATCGCCGCTGCCGGACCCCGAGGTAGGACTTCGCCTGCTCCGGGTCCAGGGGAGGACAGGGAAGTCCTCGAACCGGCGTAGGGGCGTGGTGGCGGGCGGATCAGGGGACCGGCGATGGCGGATCAGGCCCGCGGAGGACGACGGGGACACCTCGGCAGCCACCTCACCGACATCGGGCGAAAAGGCCGCGATAAACCTCTTTTTAGCCATTGGATACTCGAGCTCCCCGGCACACAGGTAGAGGTTGAGGATGGAGGCGCCGGCGATGGCGGTGACCTACCAATGGTTTCGAGGGTTGTGTGTGTCTGTGTGAGCGGAGGTTGTGTTTGAGGAAATACTGCGGCAACTGAAAATTTTACTAGGCAGGAGTAACAAGGCGGGGCTACTGAAAATTTGGATGAAGGGCGAGCAGATATTTTTGAGATTGCGAGGGATGCAGAGGCGGGAGTAAAATGCCATGGCTACTGAAAATTTGAATCAAGGGACTAAAGTAGAGAGGGATGCAGAGGCGGGAGTTTTGGGGGAGCAAGCTAGTGTGCTTGACACGCCGGCTCTGGACTATAGCCGACGCACCTTCTCGCGTAAGCCATAGGCATACTATACACCGACGATGCTCCAAGATATTTTGTACTACATCTCACACGGTTGGTGAGAATAAACTGTGTGGGATATTCTTGATTTGAATTACAAAATGGGGTCACAGCAGCAATGGACGGTGTTTGAATTGCTAGACCTTTTATCCGCAGTGAACATGCAACTGTATGTGTGTCGTAAAAGAATTAGAATTATTCAGGGTTCGTTTGGACATTTCATACATTAAACTTGTTTTGTAGCCATTTCAGGTGCACAATTCAAAATTAAACTACATGCACATGCTCCGGTGCATACAAATTGGTTGAAAAATCAAATCTGTGTCCTTTAGTGCATGCTTAGGTCCCATGGAAGAAATGGGAATGAATTTTTCGGGGTTCGTTTGGCCTTTTTTATACATTAACTGGGTTTTCTAGGCATTTTATGTGCATAATTCGAATTTGAACTACAAGCACATGCTCCAATGCACTAAAGTTGGTTGAAAAATCACATGTGTGTCCTTGGGTGAATTTCTAGGTCCCATGCAAGAGATGGGAATGAATTTCAAACACCAGGGCACTGTTGATTGCCGGTAAAACATTGAGATGCATGCTTTTTAAATTCTAGTAAATCCAAAACTCGTCTGAAATTCATGAAACTTGGCATGCTATCATGGAGCGGCATCAACATGCCGTGGTGAAAGTTTTGCCCCATTTGGGGCTGGTTTGGGTATAAGCTTCTCACAACAAGCATGATGGTTTCGATAGGGAACGTACCACCTTTGGGGACGAGACGATATCCGGTGCCTCTTATTGCTTTCAAAAAAAATTTAGTGTCAACATAGAACAACAGGTGTGTTGTGTTCAATCTTGGAATTTTTCAGGGTTCGTTTGGCCTTTTTTATACATTAACTGGGTTTTCTAGGCATTTTATGTGCATAATTCAAATTTGAACTACAAGCACATGCTCTGATGCACCAAAGTTGGTTGAAAAAACACATGTGTGTCCTTGGGTGAGTTTCTAGGTCCCATGTAAGAGATGGGAATGAAATTCAAACACCATGGCGCTGTTGATTGCCGGCAAAACGTTGAGATGCATGGTTTTTAAATTCTAGTAAATCCAAAACTCGTCTGAAATTCATAAGACTTGGCATGCTATCATGGAGCGGCATTAACATGCCATGGTGAATTTTTTCCCCATTTGGGGCAGCTTCGGGTATAAGCTTCTCACAAACCAGAGCTTCTCACAACAAGCATGATGGTTTCGATAGGGAATGTGCCACCTTTGATGACGGGACGATATCCGTTGCATCTTATTGTTTTCAAAAAAATTCTAGTGTCAACATAGAACAACAGGAGTATTGTGTTCAATCTTGAAATTTTTCGGGGTTCGTTTGGCCTTTTTTATACATTAACTGTGTTTTCTAGGCATTTTATGTGCATAATTCAAATTTGAACTACAAGCACATGCTCCAATGCGCCAAAGTTGGTTGAAAAATCACATGTGTGTCCTTGAGTGAATTTCTAGGTCCCATGCAAGAGATGGGAATGAAATTCAAACACCATGGCACTGTTGATTGCCGGCAAAACGTTGAGATGCCTGGTTTTTAAATTCTAGTAAATCCAAAACTCGCGTGAAATTCATGAAACTTGGCATGCTATCATGGGGCGGCATCAACTTGCCGTGGTGAAAATTTTGTCCCATTTGAGGCAGGTTTGGGTATAAGATTCTCACAAACTAGAGCTTCTCACAACAAGTATGCTGGTTTCGATAGGGAACGTACCACCTTTGGGGATGGGACGATATCCATTGCCTCTTATTGCTTTCAAAAATTTTCTAGTGTCAACATAGAACAACAGGAGTGTTGTGTTCAGTCTTGAAATTTTTCGGGGTTCGTTTGGCCTTTTTATACATTAACTGGGTTCTCTAGGCATATTTTATGTGCAGGGGCTAAAAACAACTATTAAATGCTTTTAAATAATAAACAAATATAAGCCTATTTTATTAAAGTGCCAAATCATTCGTGGAAGTGGCTAATTTAATAATACTAATTTAGGGGCTAGTGTTGTATTTTACAAAGCTAATAAAATGAAACAAATAGGGAAAATACAAACTTTTGAAAAAAAGAAAAAAAGCCCACAAGCCCCATGGGCGTAGGCCACCCAACCGAACATGGCCCTTTGTCATCTACCCCGCTACAACAAGACGACTAAGACGACCCGAGCCGAGTCCCAGCCGGATCGCCTCGCCAGCGAACTCCCCCCGGTGGATAAGATCGCCACGGCCCTCGCCTCCTCGATCCCCTCTCCCACTCGGCCCCCACTCGTTCGCTCTCTCTCCCCTCACCTCACCACCGCTCCCCTCCTCCAGATCCGCCCGTTGCCGACCATGCTACTACGATGGCCATCACTGCCGCTGCTCGTCCGCGTGGACAACGTCCTTGAATCAACAACATCGACATCGACCTCGTCTTCGTCTTCGGCCACCGGAGCTCCGCCGCGTCAATCCACTGCACTGCCGCTCCTAAGCTTTCGCCGGGCCGCCGTGTGCCTTCGCAGTGAGCTCATCATCCGATTCCCCTCTTTCTTCCTTCATTTTAGCCATCGTAGGCCGTCGTTCCACTGCCATGGACGGAGCTCGCGGACACCATAGCGCTTAGCTGCCGTTGGTTGTGCCCTGGGTCACGCACGCACGCGCGCCCGTTCTCCACACCCGCGCCCTCTGACTCCCGCCGCTGCTTCCCCCGCCTGCCCGCGCCAGCACCCCACCGCGGCGCCCCACCGCACCGCCGTTGCCCCCGACGGCCGCTTCCCGCTGCTGCCTTACTGCTGCGGCTCTTGTGCTGCTAGTGCTCAAGTTGGCCATCGCTGCTTTTGCTGCTGCTCAGCCACTGCTACTGCTGAAGCCCGCCATCGCCTCTTGATGTTGTTGTGTTGCCTCTACTACTTTGCTGTTCTGCTGCCGCTGCGTGTTACTATTGTCGCGCTGCTGCCGTGACCGGCTGAACTCGCCGCTGCTCGCTGGCTCACAGCCTTCTGTGCACGCTCATCAAGATGCGCTTTGCCCATGGCCAGCCAGGCATGCGAGCACACGAGCATCCAATGCTCACGCACATGGGATGCGTGCTCCTGTGTGTGTGTGTGTGAGCCAGCCAACGCCTTGGAGTAGTGCTAGGATTTGCTTAGTGTTAGGATTAGATTAGGTCTTTTAATTAATAGTTAGCTAGCTGTGCAACTGACACATGGGTCCAAAGCCCTTAGAGCATCTTCGGCCGCGCCCCCAACAGGCCCCCCAGGCGACTTTTTCGGCGTCGGCGCCAAAAAAGCGGCCCAGTCGCGCCCCCAGGATGACAAAAAGCGCCGGTTCGGCCCTTTTTTCCACCCGGCAGCCGCAGGCCGAACCCGGCGCGCTGGGGGCACTTGGGGGCTCCGGCGCAAGGGAAAAGCGCAACTGGCCCACGCCGTCAGGTGAAAAGTCAAGATTTTCTTCCCCGACTCGCCTCCCACCCCCCGCGCTCTCGGCCGCCACTAGGTATATCCCGGTGCCGCCCCGCCGCCCTTCACCGGCACATAGCCATTCCCGGCCAGAAAAATAGCATAGGTTCACCGCGGCTGCCCCTCCGACACCAGCTGGGCGTTCCCGGCCACCGTTTCCGGCCGCGGAGGGGCAGTTTTGCGGCGGGTGCACGCCCACCGCACACAAGGTATTCGGCGATTTGCCTGCCTCGGTGATGGACTCGGATGACGAGGAAGTGCTCACCGTGCTGCTGGAGGAGGAAGCCGAGGCCGATGTCCAGGAAGAAGAGCATCTCATGGTGCTCGCCGCCCTCGCCTAGCTGCTGGCGAGCAATGAAAAGCCACGGCGAGGTGGCTCGGCGCCGGGGCGTGTGAAAGCAAAGAACCGGCATCGTCTCGAAGGTTACTGCATGATCTACGCCGACTACTTTGCCGATGCTCCACTTCACGGCAACAGAACATTTCGGCGCTGTTATCGGATGAACAGAAAGCTTTTCCTCCGGATTGTGAATTCCATCCGGGAGTTCGACAACTACTTCAAATGCAAGATGGATTGCACCGGCAAACTTGGATTCACCTCGATCCAGAAATGCATGACAGCGATGAGGATGCTTGCATACGGAGAAACCGTGACTCACAGGACGACTATGGGCGCATGGCCGAGTCCACCAACCTAGAGTGTTTCTACATGTTCTGTCGGGCAGTGGTGGCAGTGTTTGGACCGCAATACTTGAGAACACCCAATGCGGAAGACACTGCTCGGATCCTAGCACAGAATGCAGCAAGAGGATTTCCTGGGATGCTTGGAAGCATCGAGTGCATGCATTGGAAATGGAAGAATTGCCCATTTGCTTGGCAGGGGATGTACAAAGGCGCCAAAGGCGGTTGCAGTGTGGTACTTGAGGCGGTGGCCACACATGACCTCTAGATTTGGCACTCCTTCTTTGGTATGCTAGGAACTCACAAGGACATCAACGTGTTGTAGTGCTCTCCTGTCTTTGCCAAGCTTGTTGAAGGTCATTCTCCTTCGGTGAACTTCGAGATCAATGGGCAACACTACAACAAGGGGTACTATCTAGCTGATGGCATCTATCCGAGATGGTTGACATTTGTGAAGACCATCAAAAGCCCTGTGCCTGGAGGCAAGAACGCCTGGTTTGTGAAGATTCAGGAGGCTTGCAGGAAGGATGTCGAGCGGGCATTTGGTGTGCTCCAATCTCGATTTGCTGTTGTCCGGTACCCCGCTCAGACCTGGTCCAAAGATCAAATGTGGGAGATCATGACCTACTGTGTCATCTTGCACAACATGATCATTGAGAGCGAGCAGGAAGAGCCAGTGTTTTACACTGAACCATACCACAGGCAGGGTCCTCTTGCCCAAGTTGATCACCAGCAACCGGCAACCTGGACTGCCTACCTCAGTATGCGTCAGGAGATCCGAGACCCACAGGTGCATCATCAACTGCAGCAAAATCTAATAGAGCACCTATGGAGGCTCAAGGGCGACACCGGGCGCGACGTGTGATGAAATATGATTTTTTTATTTGTTGAACTATATAATTTGTATTGAACTATTTGTTGTTGTACTATTTTGTTGAAGTATTTGAATTTTCTGTGATGAAATATGTGAAAAAATATATATTTATGTTGATAATTGAACGCCGAGCCACGACAAACCATGCCGAATGTGGGCCTATTCTCGCCCATATAGGCCTTTTTCGCCAAAATGGGGGTTCAAAACTGGGCCAAAATCGGCGACTGGGGGCGACGACTGGACGCAAAACCGACCCCAATGCCGAACTAGCCGTTGGCTCACCCCCAGGGGGCGATTTTTATGCGCCCCGGGGGGCCGAACGGCCGGAGATGCTCTTAGCTTAAACAGAAAGAGTAGATTAAATGAACTCCCCTGGGACACTTACAGGTGGGCCCAGGCACCCGCTTTGACTGGTCAAAGTAGACCAGTCAACTGTTGATTGTGCAGCTGACTGGCCCCACCAGTTAGCCTCTCTAGTGCACTCTGGGTGCAGTGCACCGGGTGCACCTGGCCTTTTCACTCTTTTTTTGAAATAGATTAAATTTTAGAAAATTGTTTAAATCTTTGAAAATTAATAGAAAATAAACTGAAACTCGGATGAAATTTATATAAAAGTTGCTCAGAAAAACCCAACGAATCCAGATACGTGGCCCGTTCATCTGTCACATTCCCCTAGCATGCTGAACATGAAACCGCCCCTTCTCTTTTCATCTGTCCGAAAAATGTCAGACGCCGGAAAAACCCCTTCGGATGTTTTCCCTCTTTGTCTGCAACGTCTAGCACTGCGTTAGTTCACCCCTAACACCGCGTATTACCATGTTATACTTTATGATGCTTTGTTTGCTTTGTATTTATTGTTTCTTCCCCCTCTTCTCTTCGATAGACCCCGAGACCGATGATGCCCCGATGATCGACTACGTCTCCGACGACGCTTCTTTCTTTGCAGCAGAGCTTCCAGGCAAGCCCCCCCCCTTTGATCATCCCGATATCGCCCATTTCATTTTCTCACGCCTGCATTAGATTTTGCTACTGTTATTGTTTGCTCCTATTATGATGCATAGCCTGCTTTTGTAACTTGCTTATTGTTACCTTACCTACTTATCCTAAATTTCTTAGTATAGGTTGGATAGTGATCCATCAGTGACCCCCACCTTGTCCTTGTTGCCCTTGCTCCATCATCGACGACTTGAGCAACGTGATCGATGACCAGAGCCTGACACCTCACATCACATCACGCCCCTTTTGCTAGTCGACTCCGCAGAGTTACCATCAAGTGCCGAGGGTGGTACCTCATACATCACTCCTGATGAGATCTTTGTAGTGTAGCTATTCGGTCGTGGTCATCGAGGGTGATTCCTCCTTGACCACTCCTGATACGACTCTGTCGTGCAACCCCTAAAGTGTGAACCTCGAGGGTGGTTCCTCTTATGTTCACCTTGATGGTTACATCGAGTGGAATTCACCAAGGGCGATTCCTCGTGTTTTCCCCTTAATGTTTGGACACACGGATACTTGGACTTTACAACTGTTACTTGGAAAGGTGGGTCGACCCTGAGGGGTACCCACGAGTGATGTGGAGACTGGTTGACTTGGAGGGTACCCGAGAGTTGAATATGAGGCGTGGCCGGGCACTCTTAGCCCTTGCCGCAAGTCCTCGAGATGGGGCGACAGGGTCACATCTTTCGTGAGTCTATGCTCGTGACCGCACTACCAACACACTAACGGTTTGGATATTTGATCCGAGGGGCCTCTGGCCTGATAACACTAACCATCATGTGCGCATAGTATGGGCGTTCTGCGTTGTATGCATCAGCCGAAGCTTAATAGACATCATGCGACTGAGCGGCGTGCACCGGGTTGGACTGGTAAGCACCTGCCTTTTTAAGGAGGTAGCTAGGTCTGCTCACCGGCCACCCACGCAACATGCAGGAGTTCCCGGGGCGATGGACCAAGACCCCTGGGGGCATAGGTTTAGTCCGGTGTCCTAACCTCTCTATTAAGCCTAGGTCGGGTTGTGGTGTATCATTTGGCCGAGGCCGGGCATGACCCAGTAAAGTGTGTCCGGCCGGGGTTAAGCGAGCATGGTGGGTAAGTTGGTGCACCCCTGCAGGGAAAAAACATCTATCGATAGCCTATCCTACGGTAACGGACATTCGGAGTTGTATCCTGGTCAATACAACTAGAACTAGATACTGGATGCTAAGGCATGTAATGGATATGATGGCTCTGGGATTGTTTTCTCGTGGGGAGTTGAGGAAGTGATCTTTGGGCGATGTTACATCATACTTACTAATATTATAATATGCTACTCTTATCTCTTCTGATGCTGCAAGATGCTTGGAGCTGCTTGAAGACGCTAGTCTTCGACAGGCTAGGCTTTCCCCTTCTCTTCTGGCATTCTACAGTTCAGTCCATAGATACTACCCATTTCTTTGACATTGATGCATATGTAGTGTAGATCCTTGCTTGTGAGTACTTTGGATGAGTACTCACGGTTGCTTTGCTCCCTCTTTCCCCCTTTTTCCTTTCTTTCCAGATGTCGCAACCAGATGGTGGAGCCCAGGAACCAGACGCCACCGTCGACGACGACTACTACTACCACGAGGGTGCTTACTACTACATGGAGGCCGCTGACGACCAGGAGTAGTTAGGAGGCTCCCAGGCAGGAGGCCTTGCCTTTTCGATCATTGCTGCTTTTATGCTAGCCTTCTTAAGGAAAACTTGTTCAACTTATGTCTGTACTCAGATATTGTTGCTTCCACTGACTCTTGTGCATTCGAGCTGATGTATTCAAGCCCTCGAGGCCCCTGTCTCAGATATTATTTTAATTTGTGTCTAGAGTTGTGTTGTGATATCTTCCTGTGAGTCCCTAATCTTGATCGTACACATTTTTGTGTATGATTAGTGTACAGTTGAACTGGGGGCGTCACACTAGACTAAACCGCAAATGGATAAACTTTTATTCAAGCGCGATACTCTAATAGAGCAAGGTCATGCATGGAAGGTTCTATACTATATAAATAAGAAGTCTCCACATCCTTAGACAACGGATTACATTGAGCGAAGACTAATGATCATCATTTAACTTGGTAATGCATATGTCCAGGTGAACCTCCTTGGAGTCCCCGTGCACCATGTTGGGGGGGGGGGCTCATACCATGCGTCTTCCATGTCCACATCGGCGGCAAGGTCCTAGCTCGGCACAGTCCTAGTCAGCGTCATGGAGCGGGTGTGGGCGCCCACGTACCTCTGAGGGGCCGTAACAGTGAGCACGCACCCACACATCGGCCTTGTGCCAGTTTCAGCGACATCGCCCCTGACGCACACTATAGAGATGGGGCGCCAGTTTGCACGGGCCTCGCTGGTGCCCACGATCAAGAGGAAGACACTGCCGTCCTCCTCCGAGACTACCAGGCGGTAGTGATCCTCTAGCGGCTCCAGCACGGTGAATGGGTAGCACGTCTCGTACTTGATGTTCTTTGCCAAGGGCTAGTTGTGATCGCCGGACGCTTGCATGAGGTGATGCACGAGGTCTGCCGGCGAGCCCCAAAACGGCATCGGGCACTCATAGCAGTAGACGAAGGGCTCCTTGGAGGCATCGACCAGGCCATCCATGAAACGGGAGTGGCTGTAGGGGACGTTGCGCGAGTTGAATATATGAGCAAGTTACTACGAGATTTAGTCCGAATAAGCACAAAATAAATCATGACGGCTATAACAGAGATTAAACAAATCATGTGGATTACCATAGTAGATGAACATATCAAATCTAGGACATAGACTAGAAACATGAATTCTACCACGATTTCGAATAGGAAGGACAAAAACACATACGATGCAACGGGAGCAGCACGGTTGGCGTTGAGGTTGTCGCCCATGTTGTTGAGCAAGAGGTTGCCGAGGTCGGAGAAGAAGTCGTCGTGGGTGAAGTCTCGCTGCCAGCAATCGCAAGAGTGCGCTCCCCAAATTTCAACAGTGCCCACCGAATGGAGCGCAGGAGGGAGTGGCTGCAGGGGACGTTGCGGCTGCCGAATGGAGCGCAGGAGTAGCACACGAAGCCGTAGATGGTGCTCCTCCCTAGTCTCTATCTCTAGTCTTATCTCTATCTCTACTACTCTTCTTTCTTTTTTATAATGTACTAGTAGCTGTCAAATCAAATAGTACTGCGCCGCCCGCTGCATGCCCCGCTGAACACGCCTCCTCGCCTCCATCAAACGCCTCCATTAAACCCGCATGCAAACCAAAAAACCTACTCCGGCCCGCGGGAGGAAATTTGCCGGTTGCCGTTGGAGAATAATAGATTCACGTCCAATCCATTTGAGATAATTGTGTGTATGGTTCTCCCTCTATAAAAAGTTAATTGCATCTTTAATCTTGTATTCTAAGTACTCTATGGGTTCCACTGTCAGTATAGTGTACATGACTTGTAGGCTGTCTACAGATCCGTACAGAAAGTTAAAAGGAAACAAATCCATCCTTAATCTTGTATTCTAAGTATTCTGTGGGTTCCACTCTGAGTACAGTAGCAAAAGAAGTATATGTTAAAAAAATATAAAAAGCTAAAGTTTAGGACATAATTCGAACTCAGGTCATCGCGCTGCGAGCATCCGGCCCGGACTAGTACACCAGGTGTTCGCCGCGGATGATGCAAGAGATAAACCTTTATAGCAATGAGCCCGTCCGTTGCAAAGGATCCAAAGTAGAATAATACATATTCAAGATTTGAAAGAAAACTGTTTATTTTTTATATACATATCACAAAAAAATATCTTATGTTTCACTCCAAATATATTCTTTGGGCTGTTTTGATGAGGTAAGGGAGGAATGTGGTTGGTTTCAAGATACTAAGGTTTTTTTTGTAAACTAGAGCAAAGAAATGGGAATTGTTGCAAAAGGCCACCACTTACATCACAGCTGTTAGATGCAGATCTAATGGTTAGAAATGCCAGATGGCAGACACACCATCATCACCAACTGAGTCTTTTATAAGAGTAGGAGTAGAGAAATAACAGAGTTGGTGATGATGGTGTGCCTGCCATCTTATAGTATAGACCGTCCGATCTGTATGTGACGAATAGAAAGCAAACTATGACAATTTTACAAAAGATACCCGCACCTGTCTCCACATTTACAGATAAGGCCTTGCCTTGTTCATCCTTATCTCCCACAACCTCATTGCCGAGCAATTAAAAAAGGAACTCTCTGGAACAATCTGGCATGGTGGCCACTACTGGCGCCGTCCATCCCCATGCCTCCGCTCAGTCCGACCACCAGTCACCACCATGCCCCACTCCTCATCTTATCTATCATCTTTCTCGAGATATCATTTTTTCGAGGAAGTGGTCGAGATACGATGTTTTCGATAAAATTCTTGAGATATCGTTAGTTTTTACACATGGGATTACTCCTGCATGGGTCAATCACAACAGGTGTTTTGTAAAAAAATGCATCTTGATGTTCCGTGCAATGCACGTGCATCTTGCTAGTTTTTTGCATATAATTCCAAACACCACGTAGACACGGTCTTTGACCATTTTACAACTATGTTATTATCATTGTTAGCGGTCAGCCGGTGCAAGTTATAGCCCCGAGTGTTTTAACCATTTTTTAGTAATGATATCTGGCGATTGTTTGCCACGAGCTCAATCATGGCGAATCCAACGTAACCGTCAGATTTCCATCCGATGGTGGCCTGTTTTTAAGCCATAGTATTTGACAAAACCGCTACCCTTACACACGTACTGTAACTGGGTCGCGGGCGTTTGCAACTGCCATGTCTGCCAGCGAATGTATGCTGGGGATTGGAGTTAGCACCGATGGTGGTTCGTAGTCATTCCACGCTCGGGCATTGAAGTTTGTAACTATTTTAGATTAGAATATACTAATCCTCCAGTGCTAGTAGTAGAGCAGAGTCCTACTCCGCTACTACTCTAGTCAAGCAAGTTAGGGCATAGTAGTAGGTACTATAGGGAGTACCAGTACTGTGATCACTCAAGCAAGTTGTCTGGCATCGATATGACCCTACGCTGCTGGTATGTGTCTCGTAAGTCAAGCGGTGTGATGTAGTCATCATCACCTGTCCACTTCCCGAAACACATATTCACTTCTCCATCCTTGTCCGCACATAATCGTCCAATCTTCCATCCCCGCTAAGGCGCCTGCCCCCTCTTCCGAAACCCAAGCACTAAAAATGGCAGAACCGAGCAGCATCCACCGAAAGAGTGGCTGGAATTCGCTCCCCACAGAGGTAATCAAGCTCATTGTTTCTCGTGTGGACAATCTCAGTACCATGCCGCTCGCCGCATGCTCATCGGGGCTGTACCGTTTACTCAAAGCCCTCAGGCTGGAGCTTTTTAAGCCAGCTCCTTGCTTGCTGATGTTGCCTGATCTTCAGAAACGACGTGTCATGTAGGATAATGATCGTGGGGTGGCAAGCATCAACCCTCTTGACTATGATCCGATCCCCGTCACCCTCAACTACATTAATGGTATGTACTGGGTTGGCATGAACACGTCTCAGATGGTGCTCGTCGACGGTGGCGGCAGCTGGATGCTCGTGGAGGTTTACACCCGCAATTGATCCCCCTTCCTTCGATTAACACTTCACTACTTTGGCACCGCGTCCTAGAATACTCAGAATATTACAGTAGCCAACATGATACCAAGTTTGATTTACTCAAGGTTGTAATCTACCAAGTGCCTACAAGATCTGCAAATTATAAAGACTTCATGCTACTTGCGTTCTTCAACCGCGGTCCCGCCTATCTGATAGGTCACTGTGGTAAGTGGATAAATCTGCACGTCCATCACAGGATAATACATCCTCCATGGTTCTCTGATGCCATTGCACACAAGGGCTTCATTTACGTTATCGACTCCTTCTATGGCTGGACGTATTGCTGGCCTACTCCAGTCATCGCTACAAACGGCTGTTATAGCAGTATGTTACTTTCCTATGATATCATGATGGCTCGTTTATATTACTGTCAACATTTACTGAAAAAATATTCATGCTCATAACATGATGTTCTTCAGACTGACTACATTAAGAGCCCTTTTTATTTGACTCCAACTTGATATGATGTTGTAGGCCGCCTGGTGTCCCTACCCTTCCTAATCCCAGAACCTTTCAAAGAAAAGCGGCATGGTAGTTGCAGGTGGTTCCTGGCTCGATCAGACGACGACGAACGATTGATGATCATTCGCACGTACCGGACGTGTTATTTCACGAAATACAATCAGAGTCACTCCAAGGTCTTTGAGCAGGATCCCAGCTTCTCTGGGCCTTCAGGAATTTTTGACTGGAGGATAGTAAGTAGCCTTGGTACACGCTCTCTGTTTCTCGGACTGAATTATCCGATTAACCAGGAGATAACCGATGACAAGGATCATGATGGCAGCGCGGTTTCGTTCATCAGGCAAAACTGTGTGTACACAGCGTACCATGCGTCTCTGCATGCACCATACCCTGATATGTGCCACCACACTCTGCAACCCAAAGTAGGAGAGAGGGCCGCAAGTATCAGACTTCGACATGCTGGCTGGAGTTTCCCCACTCAGGCACCCATCTGGTTCAAGCTGTCAGCCAATCTCCACAGCTTAATAAATAGTAACGTCTAATTGAGCCAGTTAGTAGATGTGTACACTTGGTGTAGTAGGTTCTTTATTTAGTTTGATGCATACACTTGTTCTTTTTCGGTAGCCCTTTTGTAATGATGGATGATGTTTGGTTTGGAAGAGAGAGCTGCGTCTTTACTCTTCTGGCTTGCTTATTGCTTCTGTTGCACCCCCAGCCCTGGTTGCTGCTGATGCTGCTGTTTTCAATGTATAATCAGTAGTATATTTTGTTTATTGGTTGAATAAATGTGTTGTTATAACGACAAGCACAATGTTTTGGAAGTCGTTGCACGTTCTGATCCTTTAATGCCCCATACCGTACGTAGCGCATACTATTTTTGGTACGGAACACATTTTCCACTTGTTGATAAAATGCAGCCCACTAATGAAGGCCCAATAAAGGAGCCCATAATTAACTGGAAGGGAGGCTCTCACATGAATCCGGCCCAGGTACATGCTCATGGTCCCCTAAACAAAAATAAATAAATAAATAAATAAATAAAGCTAAATGCTCATGCACCAGTTCTTAAAATTCACGATTTAACAGGAGGATATTATTTCCTATGATAGTGTCATTACATTCAGTCGATATTATTCTTAGGCAAAGATAGCGACCAGTCTTCTTTCTCCCACCATTTTCTTGCTGCAACTAACGGACCCATGCAAATCATAGTCAACGTCGTAAATAGTTCAGGTCCATTTTTATTTTTCAATAAGAATGTCCAACCCAGCCCAACACATTGGCGACAACACTTTATCCTCCATCTTGGTGCGCTCACCGCGGCGCCGCCGTCCGGCCCTGTCAACATAGTGAATCGGGAGAGGACTGTAGTTTTGAGTATGACAGTACAGACCCACTAGGTCCACTCGCAAACACAAGCAAGCGCCTCTTTTACTACTCAGATGCACCCCTCGTTTTTTACTCTAATCCACCCTGGTGATATCTGGGACCCACATCATTTTCAATGTATAGCCAATTAACGACAGAATTGCACAACTTTTTTTTGAGGATTTGTTCGGAGGAGGAGGCTATAAATTGGGTTGTGCAGTCTCTGTGGCCCGTCTAACAACATGATCAGCCCAACCGTTTTTTCTTGGGGAAAATAGGTACCCCACTATTTCTTTTTGAATAATACCCAAGCTAGGCCTATTTGTTTTCTCCGACTTACTCGGCTGCAAATCTTTCAAGACGAGGAGGGATGCATTCCGGCCTGGCCAAAGAGTATGGTCAATAACTATTAAAAGTAATATCAAAGGGGTTGAAAATTCCAAAAAAATATAGGAAATGGGAAATTAGTTTCTTTTTTTGTTTTTGTTCTTCACTAATATTTTATAGTTCATTGGATTTTAACATGACATATTACTAATTTAATTTTAAATATGTTTTAGTATGGCTAATGATTTTTGGATTAAGAATATTTTGTTCCCCAGAAAAAAATTGCGAATTTTCAAAATTTTGCACATTTTTGGTTCGATTTTTTAACCCTGGTACTGACAAGAAAATGGGCAGCAATTCTAAAAATGGAAAATGGGCTGCAATAAATTCCATATGAATTAGAAAATGAGTAAAAATTATAAAAATAATAGCAAATGGGTTGTACACGCCATAGATTTCGAGGCTGGCTTGTTTACGCAGGGCTTTGTCAGTCAACACACGATTCTAGCAGCAGTGATTGTTGGATGTCCATCCAACGGCCGACGTGCTTCTTCAATCTCTGATCTTCCTGCTCGAGCCGCCTAAACCAGCGCCGACTGGACTGCCTGCTCCCTCCTCTTGTGGCCCGTTGTGATGCCGCGCAGGCTTCACGGGCCCACCCTACTCCCTCCGCTGGCCTGGCTGCACGCAATTAACTGCCTCCTTATTAGGCGAAAAAATGATTCCTCCCACTGACATCTGGGGCGCACCGGTTCAGAGGCTGACCCGTGGGCCTGACGCATGGCTTTGTCAACTTAGTCAACAAATGATTCTTGCAGCAGTGACCATTGGATTTGAATCAAACGGTCCTACTGCTTCTTCAATCGCTACTCTTCTTGCACCAGCCGCCCAAACCAGCACCCGCGAGACCGCCTGTTCCTGCCTCTAGTGGCCAGCTGTGCTGCCGTTGATGCCTCACCGCACCCTACTACTCCTACCGATGGCTAGGCCCTGCAGCGACGACATCCTCACACCGCAGCTGAACTAGTGAACCCTCGTACTCCTCTCCACGTGGGCATCCACTGCCGTGTCTTCCTCGGCTCCGCGCCGTCCCCTTCCTAGGCCTCATCGTCCTCCATCGCCTTGGTGCTCTCGGCACGCCGTGGTCAATGTGGTCAATGAATGACTTCCATCAGAAGAGTATTGTACGTGGAGAGGCTGACAGCTGGGTCCACGACCGTAGCAAGGAAGTGCCTCCTTATTATGCGAAAAATAATGATTCCTCCACCTGACAGCAGGGATCCACCGGATGGGCTACCGTATTTCCAAAAAAAATGTTTCCCCCTGACTGCTGGGACCCACCAGCTACATCTTCGCATGCAAGGAAGTGTGTCCATATTATGGGCACATAAAAACGTTTCCCCCTGACTGTTGGGACCCACCAGCTACATCTTCGTATGCAAGGAAGTGCGTCCATATTACGGGCAAAAAAAATGATTCACCCTGTGACTGCTGGTACCCACCAGCTACATCTTCACACGCAAGGAAGTGCCTCACAGTCGGGACCCACCTGGTCGAAGCATACGTAGCATTGTCATTCTGGTCGCGAACATGTACGTACATACTGGTCGATCGGTCTGTCTACAGGCTGCAGCGATGAACCGTGGCCGTGTAAGGAAGGGCACATGTCGTAGTAGAGGCGCATACGTAGCATGTCACGCAGTCCCGTTAATATCGTGTACACGTGCGTATAGCGGCCAGGGTGCAAGAAAGTAAATACGGCCACGTACGTACATATGGTCGGGGTCTCGAACCCCTACTCACGCATACGTACGGCCAGGGATCGTGTACATGGCTGGGTCGCAACGGAGAAACTGTGTTGTCGTGTTCATGGGAAGGCAATGGAATGCATCGTGTTCATCGGGAGGCAACGAAATACGTCGTGTTCATCGAGAACCAACCGGCTTGGGCGGAACAACCGATTGAAACGAGCCCTGGCGTACCGCAGAACGGAGGGCACAACCTTGCACTACAAAAAAAAAGACACATCCGTGACATTTTGGGCCGAACGAAATTTTTTCTGTCATGCTTATGACACTTCTATGACGATAAATGTGACAAAACCCGGTATCATCATAGATGTGGTGGGGTCCTACTTCTATGACAAAAAATCATGACATAAAATGTGGATTTCGTCCTGGGCGGGCCGGAGATGCAGCTACATGACATTCTTTGGGCCGTCCATGACGGAAAAATCCTTGGTAGAAGCGAGGGCGAGGAAAATATCAGGGGAGTTCCCAGTTACGGTGGGTGGTCGGGGCCGAGCGATGCGCGTTTCTCTCATACGTACGCGCGTGTGGGCGAGGCATTAGGCTCTAACTGAACCCGAGCGAGGCGTTGGGCTCTAACTGAACTCGAGCAATTGCACTACAGGTTACGCGTTATTGAACCCGAGCAATCGATCGATCCCCTTCTGTTAACTGAACTGGGGTGATTCCTTCGCTACGCCTGCTAACTCAAGGCGATCGATGCTGCCTTTGGAAGAACATTGAGCGTTATGGGGGGGGGGTGGATGAACTATTCCCGGTGGGGGGTTGGATGAACAAGACCCCGTGGTAGTAGAGGCCGTTGCCACTGGATGAACATGACCCCGATCGATCGAGCCGGTGGATGAACAGGATCCCATGGAGGGCTGGATGAACAGGACCCCGTGGAGGGCTGGATGAATAGGACGACCCTGTGGAGGGCTGGTTGAGCCGTATCCAATGGAGGGCTTGATGAACAGTAGCCCATGGAGGGGGTGGTTGAACAGGACCCCATGGAGAGGGCTGGTTGAACAGTAGCCGGTGGAGGAGCACACAGTGGAGGCTAGATGAATAGGAGCCCGTGGATGAACAGTCGCAGGTGGAGGCTGGAGGAGGTCGACGGTGGATGAACAGTAGCCCGTGGAGGAAGTCGACGGTGGAGATGAACAATATCCCGTGGAGTCCCATTTTGCGGTACGCCACACCCCTCCCGATGAATAGGACCCCCGTTTTGACCGTAGCGCTCCAACACAAGTCCGTTTCCTCCGTTTTGCGGTACGCCACACCCCTCCCAATCAACAGGACCCCGTTTCCACCAAGAGAAGTCTGTTTCCTCTGTTTTGCGGTACGCCAATCCCCTCCCGATGAATAGGATCCCGTTTCGACCGTGGCCGGTCAAACACAATGCCCTTTCCTCTGTTCTGCGGTAGTCCAGGCCTCGTTTCTATCGGCTATTCTTTCCAAGCTGGTTGCCTCCCGATGAACATGACGTATTCCGTTGCCTCCCGATGAACACCATGCATTACGTTGCCTCCCCATGAGCACGACGATGGTGCAGCTTCTCCGTTCCGACCCAGCCATGTGCACGAGCCCTGGACGTATGTATGCGCGAGTAGGCGTTTGAGACCCCGCATGTATGTATGTACGTGGCCATATTTACTTTCTTGCACTCTGGCCGTTGTATGTACATGTACATGCTACGTGCGTGCCTCTACTATGACATGTTCCCTTCCTTAGTCGGTCACGATTCATCGCTGCAGCCTGCAGATAGACCGAAAGACCAGTATGTACGTACACGTTCGCCTCCAGAATGACAATGCTAAGTACGCTTCGACCAGGTGGGTCCCGACTGTTAGGCACTTCCTTGTGTGCGAAGATGTAGCTGGTGGGTTCCAGCAGTCAGGGGGGAAATATTTTTTTCACGAAATACGATGGCCCATCCTGTGGGTCCCTGCTGTCAGGTGGAGGAATCATTATTTTTCGCGTAATAACGAGGCACTTCCTTGCTGCGGCCGTGGACCCAACTATCAGCTTCTCTGAGGGAGTCCTGGATAAGGGGGTATCCGGACAGCCGGACTATATACTTTGGCCGGACTGTTGGACTATGAAGATACAAGACAGAAGACTTCGTCCCGTGTTTGGATGGGACTCTCCTTGGCGTGGAAGACAAGCTTGGCGATCCGGATGTAGATCTCCTCCTCTGTAAACCGACTCTGTGTAACCCTAGCCCCCTACGGTGTCTATATAAACCGGAGGGTTTAGTCCATAGGACTCATCATCATCATCATCAACAACAATCATACCATAGGCTAGCTTATAGGGTTTAACCTCTCTGATCTCGCGGTAGATCAACTCTTGTAATACTCATATCATCAAGTTCAATCAAGCAGGAAGTAGGGTATTACTTCCATTGAGAGGGCCCGAACCTAGGTAAACATAGTGTCCCCAGTCTCCTATTACCATTAGCCTTAGACACACAGTTCGGGACCCCCTACCCGAGACCCGCCGGTTTTCACACCGACATTGGTGCTTTCATTGAGAGTTCCTCTGTGTTGTTGCTACAAGGTTAGATGGCTTCTCCAACCTCCAACCACGCTGTCCTGGGCGATACTCTTCTCCCCGGACAAATCTTCATGTTTGGTGGCTTCGCACTGCGGGCCAATTCGCTTGGCCATCTGGAGCAGATCGATAGCTATGCCCCTGGCCGTTAGGTCAGGTTTGGAAACCTAAACTACACTGCCGACATCCACGGAGGCTTGATCTCCGACGGGTTCAGGCCCGTGTCAGGAACGCTGAACAATCACGACGAGCATGACTTAGATCTGCAGTTGGCAATATTCGGAACGTCGCACCTGCCACCGCTCCGGACTTTGTTCCACAGCAGGTCATGCCTTCCGAGGACGGGTGGATGGACCCCGCCCCGAAGGCCGTACACTCCTCGGCTTTGGAGCCGAACACAGACTCCTCTCCTCAAGAAATATGTACCTCCGGACCCTCGGACTCATCTCCGGTAGTGTGTTCCGGACCGCGTGCGTCCGTGCCCATCGAATCTAATTGGGCTCCAGTCATGGAGTTCGCCGCCGTGGATATCTTCCAGCACTCACCCTTTGGAGACGTGCTGGATTCATTAAGGTCTCTCTTTGTCAGGAGACTCCTGGCCGAACTATGTCCGGCCCGTGTGGGATACGGAGGACGAAGAAAGTCGCGGCCCACCCGCCACCCACTTTATAGCCACTGTCGATGACCTAACAGACATGCTTGACATCGCCCCCAATAACATCGACGGTATGGACGTTGATGCAGGGGAAGATCCGGAACCACCGCCCATGCGGCGCTGGACTGCCACTTCATCATACGACATCTACATGGTGGACACCCCCAAAGAGGACAATAATGACAAAAAGGACACAACGGATGATAACCCCCCCGGGCAAAAGCAAAAACGGCGGCGTAAGCGCTGCCTTAGGTCCAGTCACAGCAAAAATAGCGATGACAACCCAAAACAAGATGACACTCTGGTTGATTTCGAAGGCAACAACGACCATGGGGACCCAGCAATGGAGCAGGATAAGCCAGGTCAGGCCGAACACAGCCCGGAGCAGACGCCCGATCACAATTTAGAGGGCCGAACTCATCATGCTAACCCCAAAGAAGATAACAGCCCGGTTGATGATGCGTTCATCATCCCGGAAGAACATTCAAAGCAAGACAAACTCCGTAGAAAACTCCTGGCCACAGCGCGGAGCCTGAAGAAGCAGATGCAAAGAATTAAGGCCACGCGGGATACGCTCAACCGACGATGGAATAAGGTGCTGGACACCGAAGGAAAACATGGCGATAATTGCCACACAAAGAGCTACCCAAAGCGCAAACCGCTACCCGAATTTGACAATGAAGCCGTAACACCCGTTCGGCCCAAAAACAATATGGCTACCCAGGCGGACCAACCACCCCATGGCCGTGATAGAGCAGCCACTGATACTGCATGCGATTTACGAGAGCTCCTGGACAAAAAGGCTAGTGCGGCCAGGTCCATCTATGCGTCCAGAGGACAAGCTCCGACACGGGATTATGGTCACCACAATGATCATGCCGATCAAATACCAGTCCGGAATCACCACAGGGAACAACAACAACCGGCAATAGGCCGCAACACGGCCAGATATAGAGGGGCTGCACACCCCCTGTGCTTCACAGATGAGGTGCTGAATCATGAATTTCCACAAGGATTCAAACCCGTGAACATAGAGTCATACGACGAAACGATAGACCCCGTGGTCTGGATTGAAGATATTATCCTTCACATACACATGGCTCATGGGGACGACCTCGACGCCATCAAATACCTCCCCCTCAAGTTAAAAGGACCAACTCGTCATTGGCTGAAAAGCCTCCCCAAAAACTCAATTGGAAGTTGGGAGGAACTTGAGGATGCTTTCAAGGAAAACTTTCAAGGGACTTATGTCCGGCCTCCAGATGTGGATGATTTAAGTCACATAATACAGCAGCCTGGAGAGTCAGCCCGCAAACTTTGGAACAGATTCCTCACTAAGAAGAATCAAATTGTCGACTGTCCGGACGCCGAAGCCTTAGCAGCCTTCAAACACAGTATCCGAGACGAGTGGCTTGCCAGACACCTCGGCCAACGATGGCAGCCTTAACAAGCCTCATGACCATATTTTGTGCGGGCCAGGACAACTGGTTGGCTCGTAAAGGCACCAGCGACCCAGGCACATCCGAAATCCGAGATGGCAACGGGAAGCCACGTCACACCAAGAACAAACGTCGGAATAACGATAGTCCGGATAACACAGCGGTCAACGCCGGATTCAGGGGCTCTCAACCCGGTCAAGGAAAAAAGCCACTTAATGGTAGTAAAGAGGAACCTTCCAGCCTGAACAAAGTCCTGGACAGATTGTGCCAAATCCATGTCACTTCCGACAAACCTGCAAATCATACCCACAGAGAATGTTGGGTATTCAAGCAGGCCGGCAAGTTAAACGCCGAACACAAGGGAAGGGAAACACCAAGCAAAGACGAGGATGAGCCTCGCCAGCCGAACACTAGGGGCCAGAAACAATTCCCACTGGAAGTCAAAACGGTAAACATGGTACACGCAACTCACGCAGAGTTCGTAGCCCCCAATTTAATCCCTGGGCGACTTGCCCGATCACTTTTGATCACAGGGACCACCCGGCCAGTATCCGGCACAGAGGATCGGCTGCGTTGGTGCTCGACCCAACAATCGATGGATACCATCTCACTCGCGTCCTAATGGACGGTGACAGTAGTTTTAATTTGATTTATCAAGACACCATTCGTGGGACGGGGATAGACCCATCCAGAATAAATCAAAATAAAGCCACCTTCAATGGAGTAATTCCAGGCGTTGTGGCCCATTGTTGGGGATCCCTCGTGTTAGAAGTAACATTCGGTTCCCCCGACAACTTCAGACGCGAGAACTTACTCTTCAACATCGGTCCCGTCAGCAGTGATTATCAAGCATTGCTTGGAAGACCGGCCTTTGCTTGCTTTAACGCAATACCGAACTACGCCTACCTTAAACTCAAGATGCCCGGTCCGCGGGGCGTCATCACGGTTAGCGGAAACACAAAACAGTATGCGGCAATTCCCGCTGCCGGACTCTAGGAGGCCTCTCCCACCGGAATGCATGACCGGTCCTTAAGACCACGGACATGGTTAGACGAGTCCAATACACCATCTTTTACAATGGTTCGGATAAACCTGAGCCAGGGGCTGCACATGTGTCCCCATAGATACTACGAGGGGTTGAAAACATTTAACACAAGCCCACAATCCGGCTTGCCTTGTTAATAGGCCGGATCTCGAACACTTCTTGAGCATAACTAACTTTTCACACGTTTTTCCTTTTTACAGACACTACAAGTGCGACACCCTTCCAGGATACGGGACAACGGAGACACAGGCGTAGACGTGTAGCAGGGCCCCACCCACAGGTTTCTCTTTAGATTAAGCCCCTGCGTAAACCTTCTTTACTGTCTCTTGTTGCTCAACGTCCCATGGGTATTTCATACACCTGTACGGGACACTGGCGTTTTAGGCTTTTTTGCCACGACAGATCAATGCGCATACCTGGAATCACAGGGTCAAGGGCATTGTTTAGCCCAGTATATTTTATAAAGTCCGAATACCTTCGGGAGTGTTCGGCGTCATGAGTTTGGCCTTATATGCATCAACTCCGAATCATGTCTTTGGTCAAATGTTGGGTTAGCCCGGCTCCTAGGTTTGCTGCCTTACGTTCCGTTCTATCGGCTAAGGCGGCCAAAGGAGAACTACTACGATTGTGCCCTGGTTATTTCGGATGAGCACTTCAGTAGAGAAAGCCGAAAACTGACTGTGATGATATAGCGAGAGACTGGTCAACCACTCGAGGACTCATCGGAATCTATAGGATTCCTCCGCATTAATGAAGGACCGGTCTACTGGTCAAGTACGTGCATCTTCTCCGGATGCACACGGAAGTACCAGGGGCTATATAGTAGCCCCACCTTTCAACTCCTATGGCTAAGCGAAAGTGTTACAGCTATATAGTCCGGTTGCCTGGTTCGATGTGCGATCACCTCCTTAATGGACCAAGACGTTGGATCAAGTGTGTTTCTGCCTATATTCTCAAACACCCCCACATTACGCGTGGGGGCTAAAGCCAACGACCGCTAACTTTCAAGCTATATGAATACATAAACATCCATACAGGAAACATTATAATACTTTCAGGCAAAAGTATAAAACACAACCTCCACAATTAAACACATAATTGTTCATAACTAACAAGTTCGTCATTCAAACATGACATTCTTCGAACACTGAGACTCTATTCTACGGGCACCTTCTATGATCTGCTCAAAGTAGTGCTCAGCTGGGTCTTGGCTTCCGGCCGGACCCCGGGTTGCAATGCGGGTGGCCTCCATATCCGCCCAGTACATCTTCATGCAGGCAAAAGCCATCCGCGCACCCTCTATGCACGTCGATTTCTTCATGGCATCAATCTGCGCTCTGGTGTCAAATAATCATTGCACCAAACCAAAGTAACTGTCCGGCTTCGGCTCTTTCGCCCACATATGGTCTATTACACACCTCATTGCAAGGCCGGACAGCCTATGGAGCTCGGCTATGGCGGCCATCTTCTCACTCAAGGGCAAGGAGCGCGCTGGAGCATTAAATTGCGACCAGAACAGTTTCTCCATTTTGTTATCCTCATGATCCTTGAATAACTTGGTCGCATCAGTCGGACTCTTCGCCAAGTCCGCATACTCATCTGCGGTGCTCCATAGCTTATCCAACAGCGCATACTTTGGATCTAAAAACTTCATCCGCAACACATAAGGACTTCCGGCCACGATTTCTCCGGCTTGTTGAAGTTCCTCCCGTGCGTCTCTAATCTGAGAACGCATCTCTTTAGCCGAATCCATCGCCTTCTTCAGGTCAGCCACCTTTGTTTGATTCTCCTTTTCGAGAACCTCATACCGGCTGGTGGCGTCCCTCAGCTCCACAGCCATCTCGCTTATCTTATCCTCGCTTCGGAGACGAGCGGCCTGTTCGGCTCTTAATTCTTCGGCTGCCTTTAGAGCAGCCGCATTGCTAATCCGGGCTTGTTCCTTGGCTAGAGCAAGCTCCGCCCTCAGGGCCTCAATGGCAGCAGCTCCGCTTGCAACTACATAAAACCACATTAGTATTTCAAAACCTTATTGCAAAAGTAGATGTGGATATAGGAAAGCATACTCTACGACTCCTCGAATCGCTTGTTTGACAAGCGTGACGTCGGCCTACACAACGTCAATCTGCCACCTCAATTAGGCGCATTCAGCAGCCTGGTCTATGGCCGAACCCTTAGCAACATGCACATAAATACAAGTGCGGTCATTATCTAGGAGTATGATCCTTCATTTGCCGCCATGGGCTGGCATCCGCAGTCTCAGGGGCTACTATCTATACAGAGCGCATGTATCGCGTGCGGTTCAACTAAAAATCGCGGCTTACCTCAAAGCCTTTGAGCAGGCTCCTAAAAGATTCGTTTAAACCGCCTGTGGCCGAGGAGATTTTCTCCAACACTGCACCCATTAGGCTGCGATGACCCTCCAAGAGATCAGCTGACTCCAGGAGGCCCGTCAGCGTGTTCGGCCGGACTCCAGACTCTCCCGGACCCTTTTCGTTGTCTGCCATGGGAGCCGAACGCGCTGGGCTCGGGGCGGCCGAAGTGTTAGCTTCCGGCCCCATTGGATCCGGACTCCTCCGTGACAATACCTCAGGTTCACCCACCCCACCGGGCGGAGAGGTTGGTGGGGTTTCACTCTCCATCATCTCCGGAAGAAGATCCCCCGAGGACGAACCCTGTTGAGACGAACTGCTAGCCAGACTACAAAAACAGGTCCCGGTTATTACTCTCCGAGGAAAAAGCAATAAGATCCTTGCTTAATTAAACTTACAGCTCGATGGAGGGCTGGCCCGTTGGCGGGCGCGGTATGGTGAGGGCGCCCTTCGAGGCAGGGTCCTTTGGCGAAATTCTTTTCCCTTGTTTAGGCGCCCCTGTCTCCAAATCTTCGGAGGCGGCCCTCTTCTTCCCGCGGGGGGAGGAAACCTCAGAGTCGCCTCCCCGATTCTCCTCCTCTATGGAGGCACTGCTTCTCCCGGATCAGATGCGCAGTGTGTGAGGCCCACTCTTGGCCTCCCCGCTCTCCCCTTCAGCTTTCTCTAGTGGCACCCGACTAAGTGTCCGTTCGAGAATCCTGGCCATTGCCGGGCCGGGCGAACCTTCGGGAAGGGGGGCCGGACACCTGATCCTCTCCGCCTTTCTAAGGCAATCCTGGTTGCGGACAGTGTTTAGAACAATGCTATGACAAATATAAGCGAGGTGTTCGGTTATGGGGTTACTTACTTGGGTATCGAGGCGATTGCAGCTCAGGCCCGCAACCTCGGTGGTGTCCGGACACTTTATTCGTGGTCCGAAGAACAACTTATACATCCCTTCGGGCATCATGCCGAAGAAGTTTTGAATGGTCCACGAACCTTCTGGATTGAATTCCCACATCCGGAGAGGCCGGCGTTTGCACGACAGGATCCGCCGGACTAGCATTACTTGGATTATTTTGACGAGACTAATGTCCCTCTCGAGGAGCTCCCGAATGCGGCTTTGTAGCATTGGTACATCGTTCGTAGGGCCCCAGTTTAGTTCCATGTTGGCCCCCGATGCCAGTTGAGGTGGAGGTCCCAAGCGGAAGGCAGGCACGGCCGCCCACTTTGAGCCTCGGGGAGCTGTGACATAGAACCACCTCTTTCCATAAATCAGATATCTCCGAGAAGGAGCCTTCGGGCCACGGGGCATCAGCGTTCCTGCTTATTATGGCACCTCCGCAGTCCGCGTGTCGCTCCTCAATTATCTTCGGCTTCACATCAAAAGTCTTGAGCCATAAGCCGAAGTGGGGGGCAGTGTGAAGGAAGGCTTCACACACAATAATAAATGACGAGATGTGGAGGATGGAATCCGGAGCTATATCGTGGAAATCTAGCCCGTAGTAGTGCATGAGCCCCCTCACGAAGGGATCAAGGGTGAGACCTAAGCCCCGGAGGAAGTGGGAGACAAATACGACACTCCCGTTGGTCTCGGGAGTGGGGATAACCTATTCGTGAGCAGGAAGCATGTGCTTGACATCGGCGGTCAAATACCCAGCCTCCCTGAGCTTCGCAATATCCTCCTTTATGACGGAGGAGGCCATCCTTGATGGTTAGATCCGGACATGATCGAAGATCCGGGGTGCTTAAGCTCGGGCTTTGGGTGTTTGAACTCAGGGCGCGAGATGTGCGAGCGTGGAGATAGAGGGATAGGCCTCGGCTCCTTTATAAAGGGGGGAGAATATCAAGCGTCCCCGAACATGGTCATTCGGGACTTGCCTAAAAACACGGGGTCATGCCAACATGCACGGTTGGATTACCCATACCCGTATTGATGAGAATTCCGTAATAAGGGGGGCACGATCTATGCTCTGACAGGACGTGCCAAGGAAACTGCCTCCTGGTGTGTGCCGTAGCAAGATGTAGGAACGGTTCGAATGAAAACCAGACCATGGCGTGATGTCATTTTTCGAAGAATTGTCAGCAGATTGAATTCGTGGATTGTTATTATTCTCTCTACGGTGGTATATGGAATGTTATCTTGCAGAGCCGGACACGGTCCTTGTGTTCGGAATTTATCTTGGAGTATTCAGAGATGGAACCCGCCTCGCAATGCCGAAGACAATCTACGCGCCAGACTCATCGTCATTGAAGCCTGGTTCAGGGCTACTGAGGGAGTCCTAGATAAGGGGGTATCCGAACAGCCGGACTATATACTTTAGCCGGACTGTTGGACTATAAAGATACAAGACAGAAGACTTTGTCCCGTGTCCGGATGGGACTCTCCTTGGCGTGGAAGACAAGCTTGGTGATCCAGATGTAGATCTCCTCCTCTATAAACCGACTCTGTGTAACCCTAGCCCCCTCCAGTGTCTATATAAACCGGAGGGTTTAGTCCGTAGGACTCATCATCATCAACAACAATCATACCATAGGCTAGCTTCTAGGGTTTAGCCTCTCTGATCTCGTGGTAGATCAACACTTGTAATACTCATATCATCAAGATCAATCAAGCAGGAAGTAGGGTATTACCTCCATTGAGAGGGCCCGAACCTGGGTAAACATCGTGTCCCCAGTCTCCTGTTACCATTAGCCTTAGACGCACAGTTCGGGACCCCCTACCCGAGATCTGCCGGTTTTGACACCGACACTCTCTATGTACAGTACTCTTCTGATGGAAGTCATTCCTTGACCACATTGACCACGCCACAGCGAGAGCACCAGGGTAGTGGACGACGGCGAGGCCTAGGAAGGGGACGACGTGGAGCCTGGGAAGACGCGACAGTGGAAGCCCACGCGGAGAGGAGTACGAGGGTTCACTGGTTCGGCTGTGGTGTGAGCCTGCCGTCGTCGTAGGGCCTGGCGAGTGGTGGGAGTAGTAGGGGCGGTGAGGCCTGAATGGCAGCACAACCGTCCACTGGAGGTAGGAGCAGGCGGTCTCGCGGGCGCTGGTTTGGGCGACTGGTGCAAGAAGAGCAGCGATTGAAGAAACAACAGGACCGTTCGATTAAAATCCAACGGTCACTGCTGCTAGAATCTTTTGTTGACTAAGTTGACAAAGCCCTGTGTACGCATTAACTTAGTAGGCCCACAGGTCAGCCTCTGAACCGGTGTGCCCCAGATGTCAGTGGGAGGAATCATTTTTTGTCGCGCAATAAGGAGGCAGTTGATTGCGTGCGGACAGGCCAGCGGAGGGAGTAGGGTGGGCCGGTGAAGCCTGCGCGGCATGACAACGGGCCATAAGAGGAGGGTGCACACATTCCCACCGGCGCTGGTTTAGGTGGCTGGAGCAGGAAGATAAGAGATTGAAGAAGAACGTCGGCCGTTGGATGGACATCCAACAGCCACTGCTGCTAGAATCGTGTGTTGACTGACAAAGCCTTGCGTAAACAAGTCAGTCTCGAAATTTGTGGCGTGTACAGCCCATTTGCTATTATTTTTGTAATTTTTACTCATTTTCTCATTCATATGGAATTTATTGCAGCCCATTTTCCATTTTTAGAATAGCTGCCCATTTTCTGGTCAGTACCAGTGTTAAAAAATTGAACTAAAAATGTGCGAAATTTTGAAAATTCGCATTTTTTGCTGGGGATTACCAGGGTTGTCTTTAATTATTGTATGACATGTGTGTCAATCAATAAGCACACTGTAAATGCTTTACTTTATCGTTATGTGTTAGCAATAGTTGTAGAAGCAATAGTTGGCGAGACGACCCCGACGCTACGATGGAGATCAAGGTGTCGTGCCAGTGACGATGGAGATCATGCCGATGCTTTGGAGATGGAGACCAAAAGAACAAGATGATGATCGCCATATCATGTCACATATTTTTGGTTGCATGTGATGTTTATCATTTATGCATCTTATTTTGCTTAGAACGACGGTAGCATTATAAGATGATTCCTTCACTTAATTTCTAGATAAAAGTGTTCTCCCTGAGTATGCAGCATTGCTAAAGTTCATCGTTTCAATGCACCTCGTGATGATTGGGTGTGATAGACTCCACGTTCACATACAACGGGTGTAAAACGGTTTTGCACATGCAAAATACTTGGGTTAAACTTGACGTGCCTAGGATGTACAGACATGGTCTCGGAACATTGGAGACTGAAAGGTCGAACGTGAGTCATATAGTAGATATGATCGACATAGAGATGTTCACCATTGAAGACTACCCCATCTCACGTGATGATCAGACATGGGTTAGTTGATTTGGATCATGTATCACTTAGACAACTTGAGAGATGTTGATTTAAGTGGGAGTTCATTAGTAATTTGATTATTTCAACTAAAATTTATCATGAACTTATTCTTAATAGTTTTTGCATATCTATGTTGTAGATCAATGGCTCGTGCTACCATTCCCTTGAATTTTAATGCATTCCTAAAGAAAGCTAAGGGGGAAGATGATGGTAGCAACTACACGGACTAGTTCCGTAACTTGAGGATTATCCTCATTGTTGCACAGAAGAATTATGTCCTTGATGCACCGCTAGGTAACCCACCCGTTCCCGCTAATCTGGAGGTTGTGAACGCTTGGCAAACGCGGACTGATGACTAACTGATAGTTCAGTGTGCCATGCTCTATGGCTTACAATCGGGGCTCTAAAAGCGTTTTGAGCACCACAGAGCATATGAGATGTTCCAACAGCTAAAATTGATATTTGAAGCTAATGACCAGGTTGACAGATATGAAGTCTCCAACAAGTTCTATAGCTGTAAGATGGAGGAGAACAGTTCTGTCAATGAACACATACTCAAAATGTCTGGGTATCGTAACCACTTGACTCATCTGGGAATTGATCTTCCAGTTGAGAGTATTATTGATAGAGTTCCTCAGTCATTGCCACCAAGCTACAAAGGTTCCACAATGAACTGTAATATGCAAGGGATGACGAAAATGATTTCCGAGATCTTCGCGATGATGAAATTAGCGGAGGTAGAAATCAAGAAGGAGCATCAAGTGTTGATGGTTAATAAGACCACTAGTTTAAAGAAAAGGAAAAGGGAAAGAAAGGGAACTTCAAGAAGAATGGCAATCAAGTTGCCACTCTCGTGAAGAAACCCAAAGCTGGACCCAATCCTGAAACTAAGTGCTTCTACTGCAAGGGAAATGGTCACTGGAAGCAGAACTGCCCCAAATACTTGGTAGATAAGATGGATGGCAAAGTGAACAAAGGTATATTTGATATACATGCTATTGATGTGTACCTTACTAATGCTCGTAGTAGCACCTGGGTATTTGATACTGGTTCGGTTGCTCATATTTGTAACTTGAAATAGGAGCTACAGAATAAACGAAGATTGGCTAAGGACGAGGTGATGATGCACGTCGGGAATTGTTCCAAGGTCGATGTGATCGCCATCGACACGCTACCTCTACATCTACCTTCGGTATTAGTTTTGGGCCTCAATAATTGTTATTTTTTGCCAATGTTGAGCATGAACATTTTATCCGGATCTTGTTTATTGCGAGATGGTTATTCATTTATGTCAGAGAATAATGGTTGTTCTATTTATATGAGTAATATCTTTTATGGTCATGCACCCTTGATGAATGGTCTATTCTTGTTGAATCTCGATCATAGTGATACACATATTCATACTATTGATGCCAAAAGATGCAAAGTTGATAGTGATAGTGCAACATACGTGTGGCACTGCCGTTTAGGTCATAGTGGTGTAAAGCGCATGAAGAAACTCCATCCGGATGGACTTTTGGAATCACTTGATTATGAATCATTTGATACTTGCAAACCATGCCATGGGTAAGATGACTAAAATTCCGTTCTCCGGAACAATGGAGCGAGCTAATGACTTATTGGAAATAATACATACCAATGTATGCGGTCTGATGAGTGTTGAGGCACACGGCGGGTATCATTATTTTCTAACCTTCACAAATGATTTGAGTAGGTATAGGTATATCTACTTGATGAAACACAAGTCCGAAAGATTTAAAAAATTCAAAGAATTTCAGAGTGAAGTGGAGAATCATCATAACAAAAAAAATTAAAGTTTCTACAATCTGATCATGGAGGAGAATATTTGAGTTACGAGTTTGCCTTCATTTAAGACAATGTGGAATTGTTTCACAACTCATGCCACCTGGAACACCACACTGTAATGGTGTGTTCGAACGTCATAACCGTACTTTATTAGATATGGTGTGTTCTATGATGTCTCTTACCGATTTTCCTTTATTGTTTTGGGGTTATGTATTAGAGACAACCGCAGTCACATTAAATAGGGCACCATCTAAATCAGTTGATACGACACCATATTAACTATGCTTTGGCAAGAAACTTAAGCTGTCGTTTCTTAAAGTTTGGGGATGCGACACTTATGTCAAAAGGCTTCAGCCTGATAAGCTCAAACCCAAATCAGAGAAGTGCGTCTTCATAGGATACCCTAAAGAAACTATTGGGTATACCTTCTACCACAGATCCAAAGGCAAGACCTTTGTTGCTAAGAATGGGTCCTTTCTAGAGAAGGAGTTTCTTTCGAAAGAAGTGAGTGGGAGGAAAGTAGAACTTGATGACGTAATTGTACCTTCTCTCGAATTTGAAAGTAGCACATCAGAGAAAGCCGTTTCCGTGATGCCTACACCAACTAGAGAGGAAGCTAATGATGATGATCATGAAACTTTAGACCAACTTACTACTGAACCATGTAGGTTAACTAGAACGCGTATCGCAGAGTGGTACGGCAATCTAGTCATGGAAGTCATGTTGTTAGAAAATGGCAAACCTACAAACTATGAAGAAGCTACGATGAGCCCAGATTCTGACAAATGGCTTGAGGCCATGAAATTTGAGATAGGATCCATGTATGAGAACAAAGTGTGGACTTTGGTGGATGATACGTCCATTTTGCATCATGTTTTTATATTGATAGTTAATGCATTATGGGCTGTTATTACACATTATATCACAATACGTATGCCTATTCTCTCTTATTTTACAAGGTTTACATGAAGAGGGAGAATGCCGACAGTTGGAATTCTGGACTGGAAGAGGAGCAAATATTAGAGACCTATTCTGCACAACTCCAAAAGTCCTAAAACTTCATGGAGCATGCTTTTGGAATATATAAAAAATATTGGGCGAAGAAAGTACCAGAGGGTGGCCACCAGCCAGCCACAAGGGTGGAGGGCGCGCCGTACCCCCCTGGGCGCGCCCCTCACCTTGTGGGCCCCCTCACAGGCCTCCGATGCCCATCTTTGGCTATGGTGTGTTTTGACCTGGAAAAAATCAAGAAGAAGCTTTCGAAACGAAGTGCCGCCGTCTCGAGGCGGAACCTGGGCAGAACCAATTTAGGGCTCCGGCGGAGCTATTCTGCCGGGGAAACATCCCTCCGAGAGGGGGAAGTCATCGCCATCGTCATCACCATCGATCCTCTCATCGAGAAGTGGTAAATCTCCATCAACATCTTCACCAGCACCATCTCCTCTCAAACCCTAGTTCATCTCTTGTATTTGATCTTGGTCCCAAAACCTCATATTGGTACGTGTGGGTTGCTAGTAGTGTTGATTACTCCTTGTAGTTGATGCTAGTTGGTTTATCCGATGGAAGATTATATTTTCAGATCCTTAATGATAATTAATACTCCTCTGATCTTGATTATGAATATTGTTTGTGAGTACTTACGTTTGTTCCTGAGGACATGGGAGAAGTCTTGTTATAAGTAATCATGTGAATTTGGTATTTGTTTGATATTTTGATGAGATGATTGTTGTCTCTCCTCTAGTGGTGTTATGTGAACGTCGACTACATGACACTTCACCACTATTTGGGCCTAGGGGAAGGCATTGGGAAGTAGTAATTAGATGATGGGTTGCTAGAGTGACAGAAGCTTAAACCCTAGTTTATGTGTTGCTTCGTAAGGGGCTGATTTGGATCCATATGTTTCATGCTACGGTTAGGTTTACCTTAATTCTTATTTCGTAGTTGCGGATGCTTGCGAGAGGGGTTAATCATAAGTGGGAGGCTTGTCCAAGGAATGGCAGCACCCAAGCACTGGTCCACCCACATATAAAATTATCAAAGTAACGAACGTGAATCATATGAGCATGATGAAAACTAATTTTACAACAATTCCCATGTGTCCTCGGGAGTGCTTTGCTTTATATAAGAGTTCGTCCAGGCTTGTCCTTTGCTACAAAAAGGATTAGGCCACCTTGCTTCACCTTAGTTACTTTATTTACTTGTTACCCGTTACGAATTATCTTATCGCAAAACTATCTGTTACCGATAATTTCAGTGCTTGCAGAGAATACCTTGCTGAAAATCACTTGTCATTTCCTTCCGCTCCTCATTGGGTTCGACCCTATTACTTATCGAAAGGACTACGATAGATCGTTTATACTTGTGGGTCATCAACACTCTTTTCTAGCTCCATTGCCGGGGAGTGAAGCACCTTTGTGAAAGTGGAACTAATCCCTAGGTGGTTTTGGTAATTCTTAACGACATATAGCTCATTGAACTAATATTCTTTCAATATAAACATTTCAGAAAGTTCAATGATTGGCATGGCACGGACTAGAGATGTGGACCCCTCAAAATGCTAAGGACACATATTGGCAAAAGCTCAAGACTCTACATTTTCATTTTAGTGGTCGAAGATCACATTGAGTCCATAGGAAAAGCCAATACTATTAAAAGGGGATGAGGTGTTGCTTAATGGCTTGCTTGATCAAAATGCTTAGTGATATGCTCCAAAAGCCCTCAACCACTTTCTCATTTCCACATATGTCCTAAACCTAAATTCAAACTCGGCCCCACCGATTTGATCCATCCGACGCCACCGAGTTCATTTGACATAGCCATAACCAGAAACCCTAATCAGTTCGGTCTCACCGATAGGCAACTCGGTCTCACCGAGATGGGATTGCAAACTCTCTGTTTCCCTTTGTAACGTTTCGGTCTAACCGAGATGAGCAATCGATCCCACCGAGTTCGCAATGGAAACTCTCTGTTTCCCTTTTGTAAGGTTTCGGTCTCACCGAAATGAGCGACCGGTCCCACCGAGTTTGCTTGACCAACTCTGTGTTTGCCTATTGCTGAAATCGGTCTCACCGACTTCGTGTGATCGGTCTCACCGAAATCAAGTTGTGCCCTAACCCTAACATATCGGTCCCACCGACTTGATCATGCCGGTCCCACCAAAAACCCTAACGTTCACATTTTGAACCACATCGGTCTGACCGAGTTTCACTATTTGGTCCCACCGAGTTTGGTAAATTGTGTGTAACGGTTAGATTTTGTGTGGAGGCTATATATACCCCTCCACCCTTCCTCCATTCATGGAGAGTGCCATCAGAACGTTCCTACACTTCCACTACTCATTTTTTGAGAGAGAACCACCTATTCATGTGTTGAGACCAAGACATTTCAATCCAACCACAAGAATCTTGATCTCTAGCCTTCCCCAAGTGTAACGCCCCGGATCCGATGCGCCAGGTGTCATTCAGTTATTCGCCGTCGTTGCCATGTCATTTGCTTGCGTGTTGCATTTTGCCATGTCATCATGTGCATTGCATTGCATACGTGTTCGTCTCATGCATCCGAGCATTTTCCCCGTTGCTCCGTTTTGAGTGTGCTCTATATGAAACTTGCTTAGAATTGCATGTAGTTTCATATTATCATGTTGCATCCTTGTTTTGAGGTGTTTGCTTGATGTTTGGGTGCATTTTGCATCAATGCCATGTTTAACTTGTTTTGCTCATATCTTCTAGGCCGTAGCTCCGAATTAAATGAACTTTATATGTAACTTGACTAGAATCTCGTGTAGATCATCCTTGTGCATCTTAACTTGATGCTTAACAACTTGAACATAAGGTTTATTCAGATCTGGACCAATTTCGATATATGCATATGAGGACTTACCGGAATTGTTATATGTTGTTCCCGACCTCATTTAAACTTGCCTTGATGTGTTGCTCTTCTTTGCATCATCTCTTGCCATGAGTAGCCTCATCTAGATTTGTCATGCATCATGCTTGTTTTGCATCATGTCTTGTATATGTGTGGTGTGTTTACCATGTTGTGTGCTTCTTTTCGATAGTTCCTGTTTCATTGCGATCGTGAGGATTCGTTCGTCTACGCTTGGTTCGTCTTCGTGGCTTCATCTGTTCGTATTATTCATGGACTCGTTCTTCTTCTTTGCGGGATTTCAGGCAAGATGACCGCTACCCTGGATCTCAATACTATCTTTGCTATGCTTGTTGCTTCGTTCTATCGCTATGCTGCGCTATCTATCAACTGTTTATCAAGCCATCCCATATTGCCATGAACCTCTAACCTTTGACACCTTTCCTATGCAAACCGTTGTTTCGCTATGTTACCGCTTTTGCTCAGCCCCTCTTATAGCGTTGCTAGTTGCAGGTGAAGTTGAAGATTTTCTCCATGGTGGACAGGATTTTGGTTGGGATATCACAATATCTCTTATATTATTAATGCATCTATATACTTGGTGAAGGGTGGAAGACTCGGCCTTATGCCTGGTGTTTTGTTCCACTCTTGCCGCCCTAGTTTCCGTCATACCGGTGTTATGTTCCCGGATTTTGCGTTCCTTACGCGGTCGGGTGATTTATGGGACCCCCTTGATAGTTCGCTTTGAATAAAACTCCTCCAGCAAGGCCCAACCTTGGTTTTACCATTTGCCTCACCTAGCCCTTTTTCCCTTGGGAGTCGCGCTCTCGAGGGTCATCTTTATTACAACCCCCCCCCCCCCCCCCGAGCCAGTGCTTGTCTAAGTGTTGGTCCAAAACTAGAGCACCGTGCGAGGCCATCCCTTGGCAACTTGGGTTACGTTGGTTCCTGTACGCTTTGCTTATCCGGTGTTGCCCTGAGAACGAGATATGTGCAGCTCCTATCAGGATTGTCGGCGCATCGGGCAGCTTTGCTGGTCTTGTTTTACCATTGTCGAAATGTCTTGTAAACCGGGATTCCGAGTCTGATCGGGTCTTCCTGGGAGAAGGTCTATTCCTTCGTTGATCGCGAGAGCTTGTCATGGGCTAAGTTGGGACACCCCTGCAGGGTATAATCTTTTGAAAGCCGTGCCTGCGGTTATAGGCAGATGGGAATTTGTTAATGTCTTCTCAAGTTTGCGATATGTCAATGCTCAATCCTTTTGCCAAGAAGAATAAGTAGTATGTAAAAATCCATTGCTTGTCATCAATTTAATTTGATGAAGGATAAGCATACAATAAATCTTATTCTTATTTCATTCAAGTGATTAATCCCTTCCTTCGGAGTTTGTTCTTGATGAATAAATTCTAGTTCCAAGTGCTTTCATCTTTTCTTTTCCGGAGTTCAAACTTCTTCGGCCATTTTTTCGGAACCTCCATCCCAATCATCGCAAGGCTCATCTTATTCTTTCACCCTTCATTCTATCTCTTCATCCTTTTGTTACCGGAGTTCTTCATGGTGGTTCTTCATGATTTAATTCATTCTTCAAGTGTTCATCAAGATTTTGTTGGTGGAGTTCAAGTATCTTTTCTTCTCGCGTCTCGAAGTGCAAATAATTCTTCATTTTCTTCTGAAGTGGAGTTTTGCATTTCTTCGTTCTTCTCAGATATTCAAATCCATTCAATCCTTCCTTCTAAGTTCATTTCTTTCCATTCTTTAGTTCTTCCGGAGGCATTGTCTGTTCTTCTCGTCAAGTATCGTTCCATCTTCTCTAGTTCATGTTCTATTCTTTCCATGTCCAGTCGGAGTGCTGCCTAAATCCTTTCAGTCTTATTCGTTTCTTATCTTGTTCTAACCGGAGTTGTTTCATAGTCTATCTGATTCCGTGAGCTTTCGATTCTTGTCATTCTCGTTGTTCCCCTCTTCTTCTCGAGAGCTCTTGATTCTTTGCTTCTTCTCTTGAGTTCTGGTTTCACCTCATCCTTTTTCCCTTCCGTCTCGGTCCTAAGATCTCGGGACGAGATCTCTTGTTAGTGGAGGAGTGTTGTAACGCCCCGGATCCGATGCGCCAGGGGTCATTCAGTTATTCGCCGTCGTTGCCATGTCATTTGCTTGCGTGTTGCATTTTGTCATGTCATCGTGTGCATTGCATTGCATACGTGTTCGTCTCATGCATCCGAGCATTTTCCCCGTTGCTCCGTTTTGAGTGTGCTCTATATGAAACTTGCTTAGAATTGCATGTAGTTTCATATTATCATGTTGCATCCTTGTTTTGAGGTGTTTGCTTGATGTTTGGGTGCATTTTGCATCAATGCCATGTTTAACTTGTTTTGCTCATATCTTCTAGGCCGTAGCTCCGAATTAAATGAACTTTATATGTAACTTGACTAGAATCTCGTGTAGATCATCCTTGTGCATCTTAACTTGATGCTTAACAACTTGAACATAAGGTTTATTCAGATCTGGACCAATTTCGATATATGCATATGAGGACTTACCGGAATTGTTATATGTTGTTCCCGACCTCATTTAAACTTGCCTTGATGTGTTGCTCTTGTTTGCATCATCTCTTGACAAGAGTAGCCTCATCTAGATTTGTCATGCATCATGCTTGTTGTGCATCATGTCTTGTATATGTGTGGTGTGTTTACCATGTTGTGTGCTTCTTGTCGATAGTTCCTGTTTCGTTGCGATCGTGAGGATTCGTTCGTCTACGCTTGGTTCGTCTTCGTGGCTTCATCCGTTCGTCTTCTTCATGGACTCGTTCTTCTTCCTTGCGGGATTTCAGGCAAGATGACCGCTACCCTGGATCTCAATACTATCTTTGCTATGCTAGTTGCTTCGTTCTATCGCTATGCTGCGCTATCTATCAACTGTTTATCAAGCCATCCCATATTGCCATGAACCTCTAAGCTTTTACACCTTTCCTATGCAAACCGTTGTTTGGCTATGTTACCGCTTTTGCTCAGCCCCTCTTATAGCGTTGCTAGTTGCAGGTGAAGTTGAAGATTTTCTCCATGGTGGACAGGATTTTGGTTGGGATATCACAATATCTCTTATATTATTAATGCATCTATATACTTGGTAAAGGGTGGAATACTCGGCCTTATGCCTGGTGTTTTGTTCCACTCTTGCTGCCCTAGTTTCCGTCATACCGGTGTTATGTTCCCGGATTTTGCGTTCCTTACGCGGTCGGGTGATTTATGGGACCCCCTTGACAGTTTGCTTTGAATAAAACTTCTCCAGCAAGGCCCAACCTTGGTTTTACCATTTGCCTCACCTAGCCCTTTTTCCCTTGGGAGTCGCGCTCTCGAGGGTCATCTTACTACAGCCCCCCCCGGGCCAGTGCTTGTCTAAGTGTTGGTCCAAAACTAGAGCACCGTGCGGGGCCATCCCTTGGCAACTTGGGTTACGTCGGTTCATGTACGCTTCACTTATCCGGTGTTGCCCTAAGAACGAGATATGTGCAGCTCCTACCGGGATTGTCGGCGCATCGGGCGGCTTTGCTGGTCTTGTTTTACCATTGTCGAAATGTCTTGTAAACCGGGATTCCGAGTCTGATCGGGTCTTCCTGGGAGAAGGTCTATTCCTTCGTTGATCGCGAGAGCTTGTCATGGGCTAAGTTGGGACACCCCTGCAGGGTATAATCTTTCGAAAGCCGTGCCTGCGGTTATAGGCAGATGGGAATTTGTTAATGTCCAGTTGTAGATAACTTGACACCAAATCCAAATTAAAATGCATCAACCGCATGTGTAGCCGTGATGGTCTCTTCTCGGAGGAGTCCAAATTAAAATGCATCAACGTAAGTAGGTGTTCAGGATCACCTCTTGATCATTTCTAGCTTCACGACCGTTCCTTTGTTTCTCTTCTCGCTCTCATTTGCGTATGTTAGCCACCATATTTGCTTAGCCGCTGCTGAAACCTCACCACTTTACCCCTTCCTTTTCCATTAAGCTTTGCTAGTCTTGATACCCATGGTAATGGGATTGCTGAGTCCTCGTGGCTCACAGATTACTACAACAACAGTTGCAGGTACAGGTTATGCGATGATCATGACGCGAGAGCGATGCTTGCTTGCGTTGAGTTCTTCTTCTGCTTCTTCGATCAGGGGATAGGTTCCAGGTCAGCAGCCTGGGCTAGCAGGGTGGATGTCGTTTGAGTTTCTGTTTGTGTTTCATCCGTAGTCGGATGATGCTCTTATGTATTGTGATGATGTATTTGTGTGGCATTGTATGCCTTGTGTATGTATCCCCATCTATTTTGTAATGTTGATGTAATGATATCCACCTTGCAAAAGCATTTCAATATGCGGGTCTATCCTTGGTGGGACCTTCGAGTTCCTTTTGGATAGGGTCGCATATTGGGCATGACACCAAGTTGCTTTCCACTCAAATCATCTTTCCACCATATCCAAATCTGTGAGAGAGAGTTGAGTGTTGGGGAGACTATCATTTGAAGCACAAGAGCAAGGAGTTCATCATCAACACACCATCTATTACCTTTTGGAGAGTGGTGTCTCCTAGATTGCTTAAGTGTCATGTGGGAGCCTCCATCAAGATTGTGGAGTTGAACCAAGGAGTTTGTAAGGGCAAGGAGATCGCCTACTTCGTGAAGATATACCCAAGTGAGGCAAGTCCTTCGTGGGCGATGGCCATGGTGGGATAGACAAGGTTGCTTCTTCGTGGATCCTTCGTGGGTGGAGCCCTCCATGGACTCGCGCAGCCGTTACCCTTCGTGGGTTGAAGTCTCCATCAACGTGGATGTACGATAGCACCACCTATCGGAACCATGCCAAAAATCTTCGTGTCTACATTGTGTTTGCTCCCTCCAAACTCCTCACCTTTACCTTCATATGCAATGATTTACATTCTGCTTCTATACTCTTAGAATTGCATATGTAGGTTGATTGCTTGACTTGTGCTAAGCTCCTAAAATCTCCCAAGACTTAAAATTGGGAAAAGGCTAGATTTTTATTTGGTCAAGTAGTCTAATCACCCCCCATATAGACATACTTTTGGTCCTACAAGTGGTATCAGAGCTTTGGCCTCCATTTGCCATGATTTCCATAGCTTTGGTGATCATACCCTTGGTTTCAAAACCTAGGAGAGTATGGCGTCTAGCGAGGGAAATTACCACCGTAGGGGTACCTACTTTGATGGTACTAATTTTGCTAGTTGGAAGCATAAGATGAAAATGCATATTCTTGGACATAACCCCATGTCGGTGTCAAAACCAGTGGATCTCAGGTAGGGGGTCCCGAACTGTGCGTCTAAGGCTAATGGTAACAGGAGGCGGGGGACACAATGTTTACCCAGGTTCGGGCCCTCTCTATGGAGGTAATAACCTACTTCCTGCTTGATTGATCTTGATGATATGAGTATTACAAGAGTTGATCTACCACAAGATCATAGAGGCTAAACCCTATAAGCTAGCCTATGATTATGATTGTTCTTGTCCTACGGACTAAACCCTCCGGTTTATATAGACACCGGAAGGGGCTAGGGTTACACAGAGTCGGTTACAGAGAAGAAGATCTACATATCCGAATTGCCAAGCTTGCCTTCCACGCAAAGGAGAGTCCCACCCGGACACGGGACGAAGTCTTCAATGTTGTATCTTCATAGTCCAATAGTCCGGCACAAGTACATAGTCCGGCTGTCCGAGGACCCCCTAATCTAGGACTCCCTCAGTAGCCCATGAACCAAGCTTCAATGACGATGAGTCCGGCACGTAGATTGTCTTCGGCATTGGAAGGCGGGTTCCTTCTCCGAATACTCCATAGAAGATTTTGAACACAAGGATCGTGTCCGGCTCTGCCAAACAAATTCCACATACCACCGTAGAGAGCACAATATTCCACAAATCTAATCTACTGATACCTTTTTCATAGCATGACATCACACCGCGGCCCGATCATTATGTGAACCGTTTTTCCCATCCTGCTACTGCATGCATTGCGAGACGGTTTTATTGGCACATCTTGTCGAAGTAGAGATCGTGTTCCCCTTATCATGGGATCCTCGTCAATATGGATGTGGGTAACCCAATCGTGTCGTTAGTATGACTCCTCGGTTTTAGGCAAGATCCAAACGGCCACGCGGAGGACGCTTGATATTCACCCTCTTTATAAAGAGGTCCAGACCTGTCCTTTTCTTTCCACGCCTGATCCCTCCCTTCCCCTAGCTCGAGTTCCAATACCCAAGGTTCAGGTTAAGCACTCCGAATCTTCAACCATGTCCGGATCCAACCTTCAAGGCCGGTGGATGGCCTCTTCTATTACAGAGGAGGACATCAAGAAGCTTAGGGAGGCCAGGTATATGACCGCCGAAATCCCCCACATGCTACCTGCTCAAGGGCAGGTTATCCCCACTCCCGAACCCAACGAGAGTGTTGTGTTTGTTTCCCACTTCCTCCGAGGGATAGGCTTTAGTCTTGATCCCTTCGTAAGAGGGCTCATGTTTTATTACGGGCTAGATTTCCATGATCTAGCTCCAGATTCCATCCTTCACCTCTCGTTGTTTATCGTCGTGTGTGAGGCCTTCCTCCGCATTACCCCACACTTCGGCTTATGGCTCAAGACCTTCAATGTGAACCCAAAGATGATCGACGGGCGACACACGGAATGCGGAGGCGTTATAATAAGCAAAGGTGCCGACGCCCTATGGCCAAAGGGTTCCTTCTCGGAGGTGTCCGAATTATGGCAATGGGAGTGGTTCTACATCACAACACCCCGAGGTACAAAGGGGGCAGCCGCCCCAGCCTTCCACCCGGGCCCTCCGCCCCAACTGGCATCATGGGTCACCAAAGCGCTGGACTGGGGGCCAGCGAATGACGTGCTGACACTGCAAAGCCGCATCCGAGATCTCCTCAAGAGGGATATCAGTCTTGTCAAAGTAATGCAAGTAATGTTTATTCGTCGGGCCCTGCCTTGCCAACGTCGATCTCTCCGTATGTGGGAATTCAACCCGGAAGGACCGCGAACCATTCAGCACTTCTTTGGTGTGACGCTCGAAGGAATGTATCGTTTATTCTTCGCATCATGAATAAAGTGTCCAGACACCATCGAGGATGCGGGTCTCAACTGCAACCGTCCAGATACCCAAGTAAGTAACTCCACGACCGAACATGTTGTCTTTATATTTGTCACAACATTATTCTGAATAACTACCCTCGGCCAGGACTGGATAAGAAAGGCAGAGAGGATCAGGTGTTCGGCCCCTCTTCTCGAAGGCTCGCCGGATCCGGTACTAACCAGGATGTTGGCTCGCGCACCCTATCAAGAGCCATCAGGAGAAGATGAGGGGAGGAATGGAGAAGCCGAAAGCGGGCTTCATACATTACACATCCAAACCGGGGGAATTGGTGCCTCCACGAAGGAGGGTGATCGGGGAGGTGAATCTGAAATCCCCTCCCCCCACGGGAAGAAAAGGGACGCCCCTGAAGACTTGGAAACAGAGGTTTCCAAACGAGGGAAGAAACCCTCACCAGGGGCCCTGCCTCGGAGGGCATCCTTAGCGCACAACTCCCAAAAGGGGGCCGGCCGTGAGCCGAGCTGTAAGTAAGCAAAGGCACATTAGTAAATATGCCCTGCTTTTTCCTGAGAATAATAACTGAGACATATGTTTTGCAGTCCGGCTCATAGCCCTTCTCAACAAAGTTCATCTTCGGGGGATCTTCTTCTGGAGATGATGGAGAGCAAAACGCCTCCTCCTGCCTCCCTACCTCATGAGGCGGACAACCCTGAGGTGTCATCCCAGAGGCCAGAAGGTAGCTCTTCGGTCGCCCGAAGTCCGGGGTTCTTGGCTCCTAAGGAGACCAACAGAAAAAGCCCGGGATTATCCGGTGTACAACCGGACACGTTGATGGGTCTTCTGGAGCAAGCGACTATCTCAGAGGCACACCGTACCTTAATGGGTATGGTGGTTGAGAGAATTTCATCCGCAAAAGCGGTTTGGATGAAGCTTTTACAAGCCTACTAAGAGGCTTTGAGGTACGCAAAGTAATATATATGTTTTTTGACTGTACCGCACACGCTAGGTGTGCTCTGTATAGATAGTAGCCCCTGAGACTCTGGTTGTCGTCCAGAGGCGGCAAGAAGAGGATCATTGAGGGAGTCCCGGATTAGGGGGTGTCCAGATAGCTGGACTACCATCTCGGCTGAACTATCATCGGCCGGACTATCATCATCGACCGGATTCCAAGACTATGAAGATACAAGATTGAAGACTTCGTCCCATGTCCGGATGGGACTTTCCTTGGCATGGAAGGCAAGCTTGGCGATACGGATATATAGATCTCCTACCATTGTAACCGACTCTATGTAACCCTAGCCCTCTCCGGTGTCCATATAAACCGGATGGCTCTAGTCCGTAGGACAAGAACAACAACAACCCTTACAATCATACCATAGGCTAGCTTCTAGGGTTTAGCCTCCTTGATCTCGTGGTAGATCCACTCTTGTAAACATCCACAATATCAATATCAATCAAGCAGGATGTAGGGTTTTACCTCCATCAAGAGGGCCCGAACCTGGGTAAAACATCGTGTCCCTTGTCTCCTGTTACCATCCGCCTAGACGCACAGTTCGGGACCCCCTACCCGAGATCCGCCGGTTTTGACACCGACATTGGTGCTTTCATTGAGAGTTCCTTTGTGTCGTCACCGATAGGCTTGATGGCCTCTTCAATCGACAACGACGCAGTCCTGGGTGAGACTTTTCTCCCCGGACAGATCTTCGTATTCGGCGGCTTCGCACTGCGGGCCAACTCACTTGGCCATCTGGAGCAGATCGAAAGCTACGCCCCTGGCCGCTAGGTCAAGTTTGGAAGCCTAAACTTCACGGCCGATATCCGCGGGGACTTGATCTTTGATGGATCTGAGCCACAGCCGAGCGTGCCGCGCTGTCACGATGGGCACGACCTAACTCTGCCGCCGGACAGCACCTTGGAGGCTGCACACGAATCCGCTCCGACCCATAGTCGGAGCCGATCGCTCAGATCGAGGACGGATGGCTGGACACCACCTCGGGAGCTGCAACTTCTACGGCGATGGAGCCGAACACTTACCTTGTCCCGCATAAAGCTCATGACTCCGAGGTGCCGGACTCTCTGCCGGACTCCGAACCTCCTGCGCCCCTGCCAGTCAAATCCGATTGGGCGCCGATCATGGAATTCACCGCTGCGGACACCTTTCAGCACTCACCCTTCGGGGATATCTTAAATTTGCTGAAGCATCTCTCGCTATCCGGAGAGCCCTGGCCGAACTACGGCCAGGATGGTCGGGACGCGGACAATGAAGAAATTCAGAACCCACCCACCACCCACTTCGTAGCTACCGTCGACGATCTAACCGACGTGCTAAACTACGACTCCGAAGACATCAATGGTATGGACGACGATGCCAGAGACAATCAAGAACCAGCGCCTACAGGGCACTGGAAGGCCACCTCGTCACATGACATACATATGGTGGACACCCCAAAGGGAAGCGATATCGAGGAACAACGGGATGCGGCAGAGGATAATCCCGCCGATAAACAACCAAAATGGCGACGTAGACGCTGCCCTAAGTCCCGCCTCGATCAAAGCAGCATTCCTAACGACCCAGCGATAGAGCAGGGCAAACCAGCGGACGACAAACATACAACCAAGCAACCATCCGAAGAGGACGAACCGGATAATCAACCCCTTCACGGAGCAATCAACAGTCCGGACACACCACCGGAGCATAAGAACCTTCACAAAAGACTCGTCGCCTCTGCAAGAAGTTTGAAGAAGGAAAAACGGAAGCTCAAAATAGCGGAAGACATACTCAGAATGAAGTGGAGCAAAATACTCAAGACCGCAGACAAATATGGCAATGGCCATCAAACAAAGAGCTACCCGAAGCGCAAGCTGCTGCCAGAATTTGACGAGGAAGCCATAGAGCCCTCACAGTCAAAAAATAAAGAGGCCGCCTGGCCGGATAGACGGCCAGATGACAGGCCAAAAGCGACAAGCGGCGCCGCACACAAGCCGACTTATGATCCTGGGAAAACGGACGGCCCAACTAGGTCCATCTACGGGCCAAAAAGGAGGGCCCCAGGAAATAACACAACACGACAAGTGTTCGAAGACAGCGGCACACCCAAATACAGGGGCGCCGCACACCCGCTATGTTTTACCGATGAGGTGCTGGATCATGAATTTCCAGCAGGGTTCAAACCCATAAACATAGAGGCATACGACGGCACAACAGACCCAGGAGTCTGGATAGAAGATTACATACTACACATACACATGGCTAGAGGAGATGATCTCCACGCCATAAAATACCTACCCCTCAAGCTCAAAGGGCCAGCTCGGCATTGGCTCAAAAGCCTCCCAGAAAACACTGTTGGAAGTTGGGAAGAGCTTGAGGACGCGTTTAGAGCAAATTTTCAAGGGACTTATGTCCGCCCTCCGGATGCAGACGATCTGAGTCATATAACCCAACAGCCCGGAGAGTCAGCGCGCAAATTCTGGAACAGGTTCCTTACCAAAAAGAACCAAATAGTCGACTGTCCGGACGCGGAAGCCTTAGCAGCTTTTAAACACAACGTCCGAGACGAATGGCTCGCCAGACACCTCGGCCAAGAGAAGCCAAGAACAATGGCCGCGCCAACAAGCCTCATGACGCGCTTTTGCGCAGGAGAAGACAGCTGGCTAGCAAGATGCAGCACCAGCGACCCGAGTACATCCGAGATCAGAGATGGAAACGGAAAATCACGACGCAGGAAAGATCAGCGCCGGAATAAAGAAAAAAGCCCAAAGGGCACGGCGGTCAACGCCGGATTCAAAAGCTCGCGGCCAAACAATAAAACACTGCCTCTTAAGGACAATAGCGACGAGCTGTCAAATTTAAACAAAATTTTAGATCGGATATGTCAAATCCACAGTACCTCCGGAAGGCCTGCAAACCATACCAACCGAAATTGTTGGGTTTTTAAACAGTCCGGCAGACTCAACGCCGGACACAAGGGGCTCGATGCGCCAAGCGAGGACGATGACGAACCCCACCAGCAGAGCACCGGAAGTCAAAAGACTTTCCCACAAGAAGTCAAAACAGTAAACTCACTTCATGTGATAGTACGGAAAACCAACACGGCACTCGCTAAGACAAGTGTCGCACGGTCCACCCCAGCGGAACACCGAGATTGGATGTCAAAACCAATCACTTTCGACCATCTAGATTAGTCCAGAAGTATCCAGAACGCAGGATAGATTGCCTTGATATTGATCCCATAATAGACGGAGTGCAATTCACGCAGGTTTTGATGGACGGCGGCAGTGACTTAAACCTGCTATATCCGGACACAATCCGCAAGTTGGGATAGACCCTACTACAATTTGGCATAGCCGCACTTCCTTCAAAGGAGTGGCGCCAGGCCCTTACGCCAGGTGCACAATTTCATTATTACTAGAAGTTGTGTTCGGGTCACCTGACAACTTCCGACGAGAAAAGCTAACCTTTCATGTCGCCCCATTTAAAAGTAGCTATCAAGCATCACTGGGACGGGAAGCTTTCATCCGCTTCAATGCAATACCACATTACGCGTCTCTTACGCTTAAAATGCCCGGTCCACGTGGCATCACTTCATTAAAAGGTCGCCTGAGACCCCGGACACGGCTGGACGAGTCCGGAATAAATAAGCTAGGGGCTGCCTAGCCACACACCCCTTCACAAGGGTTTGTACATATAAGCCATGATGAGCTAGCATAGGCTCAGCTTTATTAATCTATATTTCAATTTTTTATGCACTTTCTCGCACGATTTCTTTTCAAACTAAGTTCCTCTCTTTTTACAGATGAACAGCGTGCACACCCGTCCAGGATACGGCACAACGGAGACACAGGTGCAGACGTGCAGTAGGGACCCGTTGCAAGGACTCTTTTCAGACTAAGACCCTACGTAAACCTTTCTTACTGTCTCTTGTTGCTATAATCCCCTGGTTTCTTATTATAACCAGAGTGGAGACTGGCGTTTTGGCATCGGCCGCGCCAGAAGAACTTGCCCGTACCTGGACACAAGGGGCTTAGGGCATTGTTTTGCCCGCTATTGTAAAGACCGAACACCTTTGGGAGTGTTCGGCGTCTCGAGTTAGGCCTTATATGCATCAGCTCCGAATCATGTCTTTGGTCAAATGTTGGGTTTGCCCGGCTCCTGTGTTTTGCTGCCTTACGTTCCGTATCATCGGCTAACGCGGCACCAGGAGAACTACTGCGATTGTGCCCCAGTTCGGCTGGGCGAGCACCTCAGTAGAGAAAGCCGAAAACTGACTGTCATGATACAGGGAGAGACTGGTCAACCACTCGATCGACCATGGGAATGTTTAGAATTCCTCCACTTTGACGAAGGGCTGTTTCCCAGTCAGGCACATACGCACCCCAAATTCGGAGAGCGGGGTGCCCCCAGGGGCTATGTCGTAGCCCCACCCTCGAACTCCATGGCTAAGTGAAAGTGATAAAGCATTATAGTCCGGTTGCCTCGTTTGCTATGCTACCACCTCCTTTACAGGACCGAGACATCGGATTAAGTGTGAAAACACGCTATTTTTTGCGAACACCCCCGCACCTTGTGCATGGGGGCTGAAGCCGACGACTGCCATCTTTCAGGTTATACACACGTATACATGAACGGCCGCATAGGAGATATTCTATTACTTGAACGCACAAGTATAAAAGGCGCTTACATCATAAATATTGTTTTACATCATAAAAACGTTCACTCGAACGTAACATTTTTTGAGCACTGCGACTCTATTACACGAGCACCACGTAGCACTTCACCAAAATAGTGCTCGGCGGGTAACCGGTTATCGTCCGAACCCGGGGTCGCAACAGCGGTGGCATCCATCTCTGTCCAATGTGTCTTCACACGGGCGAGTGCCATCCGCGCACCCTCTATGCAGGCCGACCGCTTCATTTCCTTCATATGCAGCACCGCCCCAAGAAATTGCTGCAATAAGCCAAAGTAACTCTTCGGCTCGGGCCTATCCAGCCAGACATGGGTCACTATATCCTTCATAGCAAGCCCGGAAAACCTATTTAGCTCAGCCTACTCGGCCAAACGGTCGGTCAGCGGAAGTGAGCACTCCGGACTATGGAATTGAGACCAAAACAGCTCTTCCATCTTGTGATCCTTCTAGCTTCGAAAATGCACAACGGCATCCGCCGCACTCGCTGCTAAGTCCATATAAGGGTCCTCTGGACCCCACAGTTGGCCCAGCTGAGCATACTTTGGATCCGTAAACTTTCGGCGCAGCAGAAAAGGCTTGCCAGCTACAATTTCTCCGGCCTGGCGCATCTCTTCCTTTATAGCCCGCATTGCAGAGCGGGCATCCTTGGCTTCAGCGGTGGCCTTCTCCAGGTCTTCTTGCCCCGCTAGGCGCTCCTTCCCAAGAGCCTCATTGCGGTTGGTAGCATCTTTTAACTTCACGGCCATTTCGGCCATCTCTTCCCTGCTCCGGCAGTGTGCGGCCCTTTCGGCCGCTAACTCCTCGGCCGCCCTCGAGGCTGCCGCATTACTCCTTCTGGCCTGCTCCTGAGCAAGTTCGGCCCGAAGGCTCTCCACAGCAGCGGCACTATCTGCATTTCACACACATGGTGTAAGGAGCTGGCTTCAACCCCCTTACCAAGTGACCGCACAGAAACACTTACCTTGCGACTCATCAAGTCGCCTGTGGACCAGCGTGATGTCCGCATCCGCAACAGCGAGTTGCCGCTTTAGTTCAGCAACTCCATCAGTCCGGCTGGCCCCCGGACGACCCGCCACCTGCATCGGCATGGCGGAAATTAAAACTGCGATTTTGATCCTCGGCACGCTGTCGATTTCGACAACCTACCGAGTCTCATGGGCTACTATCTATACAGGGCGCATTCTATATGCAAAACTGTTAAAAGGTATGTCATTTTTACGTACCTCAAACCCCGCCAGCAAACTCCTGACGGCATTATGCAACCCGCCTTCGGCGGATGAAACCCTTTCAATCACCATGCTCATCAATGCGTGGTGATCTTCTGAGATAGACGCCTTCTCAAGCAGATCCTTCAGCCGTACACCAGTTGGCGCCGAACTATCCGGCTTTGCCAAACCAGGGGGCTCCCTCCGTGACGACACTTCAGGCTCGTCCGCCCTATCCGACGGCGCCCCAGAAGGAGGCGTCTCGCTCTCCATCATCTCCGGACGAAGGTCCCCTGAAGACGAGCTCATTTGCGAAGGACGGAGATCCGAACTACAAGGGAAAAACTTTAGTTATCCTCAGAAGCACAAGTAGTGATGTCCCTTATTATAAAACTCCTTTCTTTCTACTTACGGCTCGTTGGAGGGCTGATTCTTAAGGGAGATTGTGCGGCCGGGGCCTCCCCGGACGCAGGGCCCTCTGGCGAAGATTTCTTCCCCCGTTTAGGTGCTTTTGCCCCCGGGTTCTCGGAGGCAGTCCTCTTCTCCCCTTGGAGGGAGGGATTCTCGATCCCCCCTCTTTCAAGAGCCTCCTTAGGCGAGGCAGTAGCTTTCCCGCTTTCCCCTTCGCCTTCCTCTGGAGGCGCAGCCTCAAGCATCCGGACCAGCACGGAATCCGGCGCGGTCTCGGGGAGGGGGGCCGGACACCATATCAATTTTGCTTCCGCTATCCACTCCTGTTTAGAAGGAAGTTGGTCATAAGGCGAATCATCGAAAGGCAAACAAACGGTATGTCCGGACTTGGAACTACTTACTTGAGTATCCGGGCGATTGCAGCTTAGGCCAGCATCCTCGGTCAATTCCGGACGCGCCTCTTGCGATCCGAAGAATAATTTGTACATCTCCAGGGGTGTCATACCCATGAAGTGTTGAACTCCCACAGCCGGAGAGGGCGGCGTTTGCAGGGCGGGAGACGCCTAATCAGCATAACCTGCATTACCACCACCATATCAACCTCCCTCGTTTGGAGATCTCGAATCCGGCCCTGCAGTAGGGGCACGTCCTTTGACGGCCCCCAGTTGAGCCCTTGGGTGACCCACGACATCAACCGTCGTGGAGGTCCCGGGCGGAATAAGGGTGGCGGCTTTTGTCTGCGGCCTCTCGGAACGGTAATATAGAACCACTCTTGCTGCCACAGGCCGAGCTCCTCTTGGAAGAAGCCAGCGGGCCATGGGGCATCGCCCTCCTACTTATGGCCGCCCCGCCGCACTCCGCTTGACACCCCCCGATCATCTTCGGCGCCACATTGAAGGTCTTCAGCCACAGGCCGAAGTGAGGGGCGACGCGGAGGAAGGCTTCGCAGATGACAATAAATGCGGAAATATGGAGGATGGACTCCGGAGCCAAATCGTGGAATTCCAACCCATAGTAAAACATGAGCCCTCTCACAAAAGGATCCATCGGGAAGCCTAAACCCCGATGGAGGTGGGATACAAAAACGACATACTCGCCGGGCTCGGGGGTGGGGATGGCCTGCCCTTCGGTAGGCAACCTGTGCGAAATCTCATAAGCCAGGTACTTGGCCTCCCGCAGCTTTAGCACGTCCTCCTCCGTGATGGAGGAGGGCATCCACCGGCCCTGGAGGTCGGAACCGGACATCGTTGAAGGTCCGAAGCGCTCGAATCTGGAGCTCTAGGTGCTGGAACTTGGAGCGGGGAGAGGATTCGATGGAGGATTGAAGAAAAGAAACGAGCCTTGGTCCCGTTATAAAGAGGGAAAATACCAAGAGCCGTCTCCGTGACCGTTTGGGACTCGCCTTCGATAGAGGGGGCGGGGCGACGGGCATGGTTGGGTTACCCACGTCCGTATTGATGAGAATCCCGGATTAAGGGGGAACACTATCTCTGCTTCGACAAGACGTGCCAAGGAAACCGCTTCGCTAAATGCGCTGAGGTGGTAGAGTAAAAAACGATTCAAGTAATGGCTTGGTAGTGGCGTGACATCATGCCGCAAAAAACGTCAGCAGATTGAACTTGAGTATATATTATTCTCTCTACGGTGGAATGTGGAATTTATTTTGCAGAGCCGGACACTATCCTGGTGTTCACAATCTTCTATCATTTGGAGGAGGAACCCGCCTTGCAATGCCAAGAAATATACGCGCCGGACTTATCGTCATTGAAGCCTGGTTCAGGGGCTACTGAGGGAGTCCCGGATTAGGGGGTGTCCGGATAGCCGGACTACCATCATCGGCCGAACTATCATCGACCGGATTCCAAGACTATGAAGATACAAGATTGAAGACTTCGTCCCGTGTCCGGATGGGACTTTCCTTGGCATGGAAGGCAAGCTTGGCGATACGGATATGTAGATCTCCTACCATTGTAACCGACTCTATGTAACCCTAGCCCTCTCCGGTGTCCATATAAACCGGATGGCTCTAGTCCGTAGGACAAGAACAACAACAACCCTTACAATCATACCATAGGCTAGCTTCTAGGGTTTAGCCTCCTTGATCTCGTGGTAGATCCACTCTTGTAAACATCCAGAATATCAGTATCAATCAAGCAGGACGTAGGGTTTTACCTCCATCAAGAGGGCCCGAACCTGGGTAAAACATCGTGTCCCTTGTCTCCTGTTACCATCCGCCTAGACGCACATTTCGGGACCCCCTACCCGAGATCCGCCGGTTTTGACACCGACAATCATAGTCTTAGGTAATGATAGCGCTGCTTTCATGCGCAGGCGGCTAAGGGTCCGGCTGCTGACCGGACTGCTGATTTTGCCGAATTGAGGCGACAGCTTGATGTGGCGGATGCAGACATCACGCTTGTTAACAAGTGGCTTGACGAGGCACAGGGTATGTATATTCGGGTGGTCAACAAATATTAAGAGGAGCATGATGCTAGTATTTATAATATGCTTTGACTGTAGATGGAGCTGCCGCTATGGAGACCCTTCGGGCAGAACTTGCCCGAGCCAAGGAACAAACCAGGAGATGTGATGCGGCCGCCCTGAAGGTAGCCGAAGAGTTAAAAGCAGAACATGCTGCTCATCGCCAGAGCGAAGATAAAATAGCCAACATGGCTCTTGAGCTGCAGAATGCCGCGAACCGCTATGAGCTCCTCGAAAGGGAAAGCCAAGCAAAAGTGGCTGACTTGAAAAAGGCTTTGGAAGTAGCCTAGGAAACGCGCTCTGAAATCAGAGCGGTGCGGGAGGAGATTCGTCAAGCCGGAGATATCGTGGCTGGGAAGCCCTTCTTATTGCAGACGAAGTTCGGCAATCCGAAGTATGCCCCTCTTGATTAATTGTGGAGTTCGGCAAACACATACTTGGATTTAGCAAAGAGTGCTACTGACGCGACTGAGTATTTCAAAGATCAGAAAGATCATGGGGTGGAAAGATTGTTCTGACCGCAGTTCAGTAATCCAAGGCGTCCGCTGCTGTTGAATGAGCAAATGGCCGAGTGGGCCAAGCTCCATAGGTTGTCCGGGCTTGCCATGAAGTCTGTTGTGGATCATCTTTGGCCGAAGGAACCAAGTCCGGATAGTTATTTTGGTTTAGTGCAACGATTTCTTCATGCTGTGCCGCATATCAACGCTGTCAAGAGGTCGGCATGCATAGAGGGTGCGCGGATGGCTCTTCCCCGTGTTAAGGCATGTTGTGCAGAGATGGAGGCCACCGCTGTTGCAACCAGGGGTCCGCGCGGGGGTCAGGACTCGCCCGTGCACTATTTTGAAGAAGTCCTAGAAGGTGCCCGTTTAGTAGAGGCTCAGTGCTCAAAGAGTACCATGTTCCAATGACATGTATCTTGATTGTAAAAACAATGCTATTTTGATTATAAAGGTTGTATATATACTTTTGCCCGTAAAGTATTACACTGCCTCCTGTGCGGCCGTTTACGTATGTATGTATGTATATAACCTGAAAGTTTATAGTCATCGGCTTCAGCCCCCACGCACATAATGCGAGGGTGTTCAGTAAAGCATGTAGTCACAGTTGATCCAATGTCTTGGTCCATTTAAGGAGGTGATAGCGCGGCGAACAAGGCAATCGGACTATATAGCTTTAACACTTTCACCTGGCCATAGGAGTTTGACGGTGGGGCTACTATATAGCCCCTGGTACTTCCGCGATCATCCGAATACGGTGCGCGTACATACTTGACCGAGAAACCAGTCCTTCGTTAATGCGGAGGAATCACGAAGATTCCGCTGAGTCATCGAGTGGTTGACCAGACTCTCGCTTTATCATGACAGTCAGTTTTCGGCTTTCTCTACTGAGGTGCTCATGCAGGTGAACCAGGGCACAATCGCAGTAGTTCTCCCGGTGCCACCTTAGCCGATAGAGCGGAACGTAAGGTAGCAAAACACGGGAGCCGGGCAAACCCAACTATTGACCAAAGACATGATTCAGAGCTGATGCATATAAGGCCAAACTCGCGACGTCGAACACTCCCGAAGGTATTCGGACTTTAAAACATATACTTGGCTGAGTATCGCCCTCGATAAAGAGCTTTGAATATCCAGGTACGTTCATTAATCTGGCGTGATGAAATGCCAATAACGCCAGTATCCCTCTCGGTTAGTTTAAGTGCCCGGAGGGTGTGAAGCAACAAGATACAATAAAAAAGGTTTACACAGGGTCTTAATCTAAAAAGAAACCTTTGAACGGGGCCCTGCTGCACGTCTGCGCCTTTGTGTCCGTTGTGTCGTATCCTGGAAGGGTGTAGCACGATGATCATCTGTAAAAAAGAAAAACCTAGGTGAAAGAATCTGGTGTAATCATGCGAAAAGTTGGTTATTCTTAACGAACCATCAGAATTCAATTTATTGTGTATTAGTAGGGTCGAGCCGAACTATGGACCCTTTTACATGCGGGCAGCCCCTAGCACCACATATGAGGGCATATCCGTCGACCAAGCTCAGGTTTATCTGGGCTGATACAACTAGTGGTGCACCGGACACGCCTAGCCGCGTCCGTGGTCTTGACGACCGATCATTTATTCGGGTTGGGGAGGCCGATCAGTGGTTCGGCTGCTAGAGCCGCCACATATTCTTCCGCACGCAAGGAACGCTCTGTATTTTCGTTAATTTTGATGACACCATGTGGACTGGGCATCTTAAGTTTAAGATAAGCATAATACGAGACTGCATTGAAACGAGCGAAGGCCGTTCTTCCGAGTAGTGCATGGTAGCCACTTCGGAATGAAGCGATGTCGAAGATTAGTTCTTCGCTTCGGAAGTTGTCGGGAGAGCCGAATACAACCTCTAATGTTAGAGAGCCCGTACAGCGGGCCTCTACGCATGGCATTACTCCTTTAAAGGTAGTACTGCTTTGGGTGATTCTTGATGGGTCTATCCCCATTTTGCGGACAGTGTCCTGATATATCAGATTAATACTACTGCTGCCGTCCATGAGGACTCGGGTGAGATGGTATCCATTAATTATTGGGTCGAGCACCAAGGCAACCGAACCTCCATGCCGAATACTAGTCGGATGATCCCTGCGATCGAAAGTGATCGGGCAGGCCAACCATGGGTTGAATTTGGGGGCGACGTGTTCAACAACGTATACGTCTCGGAGTGTGCGTTTGCGCCTCCTCTTTGGTATGTGGGTTGCATAAATCACGTTCACTGTTTTGACCTCTGGTGGAAGCTATTTCTGTCCCCTACTATTCGGCTGGCGAGGCTCGTCCTCGTCTTCACTTGGCGTCTTCCTCCCCTTGTGTTCGGCGTTTAGCTTGTCGGCCGTCTTGAAGACCCAGCATTCTCTGTTGGTGTGATTTGCAGGTTTTTCGGGGGTGCCATGAATCTGACATGATCAGTCCAGAATTTTGTTTAGGCTGGACGACCCATCTCTACTACCTTTAAATGGCCTTTTCTGTTGACTGGGTCGAGAGCCCCTGAATCCAGCGTTTACCGCCGTGTTGTCTTGGCTGTCTTCATTGTTTTGACGCTTGTTTTTATTGCGTCGTGGCTTCCCATTGCAATCCCTGACTTCGGATGTGCCTGAGTCGCTGGTGCCGCTGCGGGCCAACCAAATGTCCTCTCCTGCGCAAAAGGGGGTCATAAGGCTTGTTAGGGCTGCCATTGTCCTCGGCTTTTCCTGACCGAGGTGTCTGGCGAGCCATTCACCCCGGAAACTGTGCTTGAAAGCCGCTAAGGCTTCGGCATCCGGGCAGTCGATGATTTGATTCTTCTTGATGAGAAATCTGTTCCAAAGCTTGCGGGCTGACTCTCCGGGTTGTTGGGTTATGTGACTTAAATCGTATGCATCCGGAGGTCGGACATAGGTCCCTTGAAAATTAGCCCTGAAAGCATCCTCAAGTTCCTCCCAACTTCCAATTGAGTTTCCGGGGAGGCTTTTCAACCAGTGCCGAGCTGGTCCTTTCAACTTGAGGGTCAGGTATTTGATGGCGTGGAGGTCATCTCCACGAGCCATGTGGATGCGAAGAATAAAGTCCTCAATCCAGACCGCAGGGTCTGTCGTTCCATCGTATGCCTCTATGTTTATGGGTTTAAATCGTTCTAGAAATTCATGATCCAGCACCTCATCAGTGAAGCACAGGGGGTGCGCGGCACCCTTGTATTTGGATGTTTCATGGCATGCCGCCGACGGTTGTAGTGTTCGGTGTTGATTCTGAGCTGGTATTCAATCAGTATAATCATTTTGGTGGCCGTGATCCTGCGCCAGAGCACGCTTCCTAGATCCATATATGGACCTGGCCATACCGGCTTTTTTGTCCAGGTACTCAGCAAATCGTGTGCTTACTTTTGTGCGGCATCATTAGCCGCCCTGTTGCGGCCATGGGGTGGTCGGTCTGGCAGATCGGCCGTATTATTTTTCGGCGGCATGGGCTCTATAGCCTCGTCGTCGAATTCGGGCAGCAGCTTGCGCTTTGGGTAGCTCTTTGTGTGGCGATCGCCATGGTATTTTTCATCAGTGTCGAGCACTTTGTTCCATCTACGGTTGAGCGTATCCTGCGTGGCCTTAAGACTTTGCTTCTGCTTCTTCAAGCTCTTCGCGGTGGCGATAAGCCTTTTGTGGAGGTCTTTTTGTTCGAATTGCTTTTCCGGGATGATGAGTGCATCGTCGTCCGGACTATTCTCCTCTCCGGAGACAGGTTTGTGAGTTTTATCTCCGCCATCACTATGATCGGACAACGGCCCCGGACTATGTTCTCCGTCCCCTGGCTCATCCTGCTCCATCGCTGGGTCCATGGGGTCGTCGTTGCCTTTGGAGTCAACCAGGGTATTATTCTTTCTTGCATTGTTATCGTTGTTTTTACTGTGGCAGGATTTAGAGCGGCGCCGACGTCCTTACTTTGGTTGCGTCTCAAGAGGATTATCCTCTGTTGCATCCTTCCATTCCTCGCCGTTGTTTTCTTTGGGTGTGTCCACCATGTATATGTCATATGATGAGGTGACTGTCCAGCGCCCTTTAGGCGGTGGTTCCTGTTCTTCTCCGGCATCGTCGTCCATACCGTCGATGTCCTCGGAGTCAAAATCAAGCATGTCGGTTAAGTCATCAACAATGGCTATTAAGTGGGTGGTGGGTGGGGAACGAATTTCTTCGTCGTCCGCTTCCGGCTCAAGCCGGACATAGTTCGGCCAAGAGTCTCCTGACAGGGAGAGAGATTTTAGTGAATTAAGCATGTCGCCCAAGGGCGAGTGCTGAAAGATATCCGTGGAGGTAAACTCCATGATCAGTGCCCAATCAGATATGATAGGCACGGATGCACGCGGTTTGGAGCCTATGGCCGGAGACGAGTCCGAGGGTCCGATGACACAGACCTCATTGGAGGCGAAGTCTGTGTTCGGCTCTATTGCCGATGAGTGTGTGGCCTCTGTGGCGGGGTCTATCCACCCGTCCTCAGATGGCACGATCTGCTCCGAATCTAAGGCCAGGGCAGCTGCTGGTGTTATCTCCCGAACACCATCCGATGGCAGATCTAGGTCATGCTCACCGTGACTGTTCGGTGCGCCTGTCATGGGCTCGAATCCATCAAAGATCAAGTCTCCGCGGATGTCAGCAGTGTAGTTCAGGCTTCCAAACCTGACTTGATGGCCAGGGGTGTAGCTATCGATCTTCTCCATATGGCCAAGCGAGTTGGCCCGCAGTGCGAAGCCACCGAATACGAAGATCTGTCCGGGGAGGAAAACCTCACCCTGGATCGCATCATTGTGGATGATTGAAGGAGCCATCAAGCCTTACCATGACGACACAGTGTAACTCTTAATGAAAGCACCAGTGTCAGTGTCAAAACTGGCGGATCTCGGGTGGGGGGTCCCGAACTGTGCGTCTAAGGCTAATGGTAACAGGAGGCGGGGGACTCAATGTTTACCCAGGTTTGCGCCCTCTCTATGGAGGTAATACCCTACTTCTGCTTGATTGATGTTGATGATATGAGTATTACAAGAGTTGATCTACCACGAGATCGTAGAGGCTAAACCCTAGAAGCTAGCCTATGATCATGATTGTTCTTGTCTTACAGACTAAACCTTCTGGTTTATATAGACTCTGGAGGGGGCTAGGGTTACACAGAGTCGGTTACAGAGAAGAAGATCTACATATCCAAATTGCCAAGCTTGCCTTCCACGCAAAGGAGAGTCCCACCCAGACACGGGACGAAGTCTTCAATCTTGTATATTCATAGTCCAATAGTTCGACACAAGTACATAGTCTGGCTGTCCGAGGACCCTCTAATCCAGGATCCCCTCACCCCGTCACTTAGGCTATTGTGTGTATTGGCTTGCAAGGTGAATTCTTCGATGGGAGAGAACCAAATCGTGAAGCTACCGCGGAAGAATTGAAGGTGTTGCAATACAATGCTCAAGCTTGCGATATCCTGTTCAAAGGATTGTGCCGCGAAGAATTCAAAAAATTCAGTCGTCTTGAGAATGCAAAGGAAATTTGGGATACTTTGATTGATATGCACAAAGGTACCGACTCTAGGCTTTGGAAATTGGATGTGTTTCAGAGTCAACTTGACAAGTTCAAAATGAAGGATGGTGAAGGTGTCACTGAAACGTACTCTAGGCTTTCTCTCATCACAAATGAGATTGTCGGCTTAGAAAGTGAAGAGATGACCGATAGATTCATCATAAAGAAGATCCTACGAGCCTTGGATGGAAAATATGATACCGTGTGCACATTGATCCAAATGATGCCTAATTACAAAGATCTCAAGCCAACAAAAGTCTTGATAGAATTGTTGCTCATGAGATGTCACTCAAGGATAAAGAAGAGCTTCACAGCAAGTCTAGTGGTGCTTACAAAGCCTCATGTGATGCTCCTACATCATCAAGTGAGAAACAAGCCTTCAATGAGGAATTGACACTATTGTAAGATACTGCTCACGCGACACTAGGATCAGAGACCCTTTGCCGAAACTGTGTGTGATGCAATAATCGCAAACGGTGGTGTAAAAAACTATCAAAAAAGGTGCAAAACATTTGCGATGGCGGAGCCATCAAAAAAGGTTTAGATTTTAGTTGCGTGTGCGATGTAGGGCACACGGTTAATCCATTCCAACTGTTTGTGATGAGGCAGAACAACATAAACGGGCAGCCATATCAATGTGTGTGCGATGCAGGACACACGGTTAATCCATTCGAACAGTTGGCGATGAGGTAGAACAACAGAAACGGGCAGCCAAATCATTGTGTGTGTGATATACGGCATACGGTTCACTCGGATGAGCTGTTTTTTATTAGGGAACACAATAGAAACGGTTCAACGTAACAAGATGTGTGTGATATGCGGCATACAGTTCACATGGATGAACTGTTTGCGATGAGCCAAAAGAACACAAACGAGTCGTGTAAACAAGATGTGTGTGATACGTGGCAAACAGCCGACTCGGATGAACTGTTTGCGATGAGAAATTACAACACAGACGGTCATTACAGTTACTTCGTGTGCGATTTTGTGTGTACAAAAAACTTTGAAAAATGCAAACTAGTTGCTTGCGGTGGCTAGGAGTATCGCACATGATGCGTCTGCGAGTAGTCATGTGCTTTGATTAGTATGTTACACATATGTTTCCTTATGTTAACATGTGTGTGAATTTGCAATATGGACAGTTAATATGCAAATGCCTTCTGGACACCGGGCACACGCTTCAACTCAATGAACTGTGTATGATACTAATACTTTCCATGAAAATTTATGAACTTGGGTAACAACATTTGAGTAGCATATATATAGTGGTTACACTACTCAACAAAAGGAGGATCTTCGTAACACGGTTTTGACAACCATATGGTCCATATATACATACTTAACATAATAACAACTATCACATTTTAAGAGGCTAAGGGCCAACAACCATATGGTCCATATCTACATACTTAACATATATAGTAATAGCTAGCACATTTTAAGAGGCTGAGGGCCAACAACCACAACTATCCACTAGAAGCAGCTTGATCACGGCGACTCAGCATCTCGTCAATGAAAAGGAAGAGCCCTCCCGTGCCTTGGTAGAGCATGAGTAGAACAGTGTCTCCAGTTTTCCAATATGGATGCATTGCCACGAGAAGTGAGCACTTGTTAATTTGAATGGTTCCATTTCTGCGGGAAATGCAGTACCTTGCAATCACTTTGGCGTTATTAGTAGGCACAAGTGTAATTCGACCATGCAAAGAAATCGATCTAGGAACTGCTATCTATTGACATGTAGAACAAAAACCCATTGTAATATATCGTTGAAGATATATATAGTTTATGAGCATCAACATTAAAATAAGACTTTTTACTAGCGTTTTGTGCACACAATTGGTCTTGTTCAGTGTGTGCACCATAGGTCTAATTAATCCCATCCAAAATCCAGCGTTCATATGCTATGCTATCTCTGTCAGATTATCAAAAAAGTTTATGACATGCTTCAAGTCCTTCCAGTGAAATCTGGTATGCTTAGTAACATACAAATCGTTCACTATGCATCCAACATATCCTTCTTAAAAGGTGGAAAGGTATTATTTATTCAGAACATGGCAGAAGAGTTATAGTGGTCAGAATATGATATCACAATTGGTTGCTTAAATAGTGGTCAATTAGTCAGAACAAATACCCTGATTTTGCTAAGTAATATGACAGCATGGAGAAAGTTGAAAGGACACGAACCTCGATTAGACTTTGATCGGCTGATGACGTTGGGGAAGAAAACATCCATATTAATTAGACCAGGTTGTGGTGCACGCACTAGAATTTTATTGACAACTTTCAGTTCATAACACTTAGACATTTTTCTCCAAAGGTCCGCACTAAAATGGGAGTGACCATCTTTATCAAGTTTTACGCTAACCATCATTGTAAATCCATGTTGCATTGTCAATATGACATCCTAGGAGTTATCAACAAAGTAAAGCCCAGGATTTCCTTCTACTCCTGTTCTTGCAAAGCAAGGGATGTACTGCTTGAAATGAAAATTAAGATCGTAAATTAGATATATTGAAATAACAGAGCAAGATGCAAATATGGGAGTAACTAATAGGCCAGATCTATATATAGATGAAAGCAAAGAACTTCTTTTTCAACTGGCCATGACCACAGTTGCCCGATTTGTGCTCGCACCGTGGACACATGAATGAACACCCACGAATCAGCTAGAACAAAAATGATTCCACGGCGAGTTCCGCCGGTTGATTAATAGCGACGGACGGACTACGATAAGAGATGAGTGAATATTTCACTAAGTTGATTACATTCTCCATGAGAAAAATCCCCGTCCCAATCCCGCAGAAAACACCAATCGACCAGAGTCTAGAATGTCGGTGCAGATAGGCGACAGAAAGCGGTAGGGGCGAAATCCCGTGCCGTTTGGAGCACGACCTACGCCCGCCGCCAACAGTTGTCGAGCTTAGGGTGCAGAGTTGCGGAGGAGTCCGCGGTGAGTGAGTGGGGATGAAGTGGGCGAGGGTTTTCTTTTTCCTTTTGCATGTGTGAGTGAACACACACGGTTCGTAGAGGCGACGGAGATGAATCGTGTGCGATAGTAAATCACCGAGATTGAATGGGAATCCAAATTTCCTTTGTCCTTCATCCATGAGTTTTTTTCTACGATGAACATAAACCTTGCTAATCACCGTGTCAAATTTGACACTTTTCCGGGTTCATTTACAATATTTAGGGGATGATGTGCATTTTGTAAGCATTAATGCACATAATTCAAATTCAAGCAATTGGTGCTTGAAAAGGTGCACAAGAATGTTCTGGAAAAACCATACTCGTGGTATTTAGTAGTTTCTCAAGCCTTTTACAAGGAATGGGCAGATATTCCAATGGAATGTGTGTCAATAGTCAACCACAAACGCATCATTTACTGGGTTATCAACTATAGAACAATGAAATACATGCTTGAAAAACATGACGCCTGGCATGGTGGCATGGTATGGCCTCACCATGCCCTGGTTAAAAGCTGAGAAGGTTTGATTTATGTTGTCATGCACGCCCTTCATAAATAGAACCATCACCGAGGAAGTTCAGTGCTTTCGAGAGGGGAATCACCAAGATTGAAGGGGAATCCAAATTTCCGTCCTAGTTTGTCATTCAATTTTTTTCCAACGATCAACATACCACCTCAAATGCAATGTGTTTAAATTTGACATTTTTCCTAACTCATTTACCATATTTAGGGGATTATGTGAATTTTCTAGGCATTACTTTTGCACATAATTCAAATTCAAACAATCGGTGCATGAAAAGGTGCACAAGAACGGTCTGGAAAACCATGCTCGTGCTATTTAGTACATTCTCATGCCTGTTACAAGGAATGGACAGATATTTCAAGGAAATGTGTGGCAATAGTCAACCATAAACGCATCGTTTAGTGGGTTAACAACTATACAAAAATGAAATACATGCTTGGAAACATGACGCCTGGTGTGGTGCCATGGTATGGCCTCACCATGCCCTAGTAAAAATGTCGTCATGCACGCCTTTCATAAATCGAACCATCACCAACGAAGTTTCATGGTTTCGAGGGGGAAATCACCAAGATTGAAGGGGAACTAAATTTCCATTGTCCTTCATCCACGAGTTTTTTTTCTATGATGAACATAGAACCTGCAAATCACCGTGTTCAAATCTGGCACTTTTCCGGGTTCATTTGCCATATTTAGGGGATTATGTGAATTTCTAGGCATTAATGCACATAATTCAAGTTCAAACAATCGGTGCATGAACGGTTGCAAAAGAATGGCCTGGAAAACCATGCTCCTGCCATTTAGTAAATTCTCATACCTTTTATAAGGAATGGACAGATATTTTGATGAAATGTGTGGCAATAGTCAACCACAAATGTTTGATTGTTGGGTTTTCAACTATAGAGAAAATGAAATAAATGCTTGAAAAACATGACACCTGACATGGTGCCATGGTATGACCTCACCATGCCATGGTAAAAATTTGAGAAGGTTTGGCTTATGTCGTCATGCACGCCCTTCATAAATTGAACAGTCACCGAGGAAGTTCCATGCTTTCGAGAGGGAAATCCCCAAGATTGAAGGGGAATCCAAATTTCCGTCCTAGTTTGTCATTCCGTTTTTTTCCAACAATCAACATACCACCTCAAATGCAATGTGTTCAAATATCACATTTTTCCGGGCTCATTTACTATATTTATGGGATTATGTGCATTTTCTAGGCTTTAATGGACATATTTCAAATTCGAACAATCGGTGCATGAAAAGGTGCACAAGAACGGTCTGGAAAACCATGCTCGTGTTATTTAGTACATTCTCATGCCTTTTACAAGGAATGGGCAAATATTTCATGGAAATGTGTGGCAATAGTCAACCATAAACGCGTCGTTTACTGGCTTAACAACTATACAAAAAATGAAACACTTGGTTGGAAAAGGTGACGCCTGGTGCGGTGCCATGGTATGGCCTCACCATGCCCTGGTAAAAATTGGAGAATGTTTTCCTTATGTCGTGATGCACGCCTTTCATAAATCGAACCATCACCGAGGAAGTTTCATGGTTTCGAGGGGGAAATCACCAAGATTGAAGGGGGGTCCAAATTTCCTTTGTCCTTTGTCCATGAGTTTTTTCTACGATGAACACCGTGTTCAGATTTGGCACTTTTCCGGGTTCATTTGCCATATTTAGAGGATTATGCGCATTTCCTAGGCATTAATGCACATAATTCATTCAAACAATCGGTGCATGAAAGGGTGCACAAGAACGGCCTAGAAAACCATGCTCGTGCCATTTAGTAAATTCTCATGCCTTTTACAAGAAAGAGCTAGATATTTCGATGAAATGTGGGGCAATGGTCAACCACAAATATTTGTTTATTGGGTTCTCAACTATATAAAAAATCAAATAAATGCTTGAAAAACATGACGCCTAGCATGGTGTGCCATGGTGTGACCTCACCATGCCCTGGTAAAAAAACTGAGAAGGTTTGGCTTATGTTGTCATGCACGCCCTTCATAAATCGAACCATCACCGAGGAAGTTCCATGCTTTCGACAGGGAAATCACCAAGATTGAAGGGGAATCCAAATTTTCTTTGTTCTTTGCCCTGGAGTTCTTTTCTACGATGAACATACACCCTGCAAATCACCATGTTCAAATTTGGCATTTTTCTGGGCTCATTTACCATATTTAGGGGATTATGTGCATTTTCTAAGCATTTGACGCATATAAATCCAATCCAGCTACAGGTGCACGGGTGTGATGTGAGGGACGTGGATTGCCATTTGATCGTGGAGCATCCTACGGTGCACACGCGCGATTCGCGTGGCTGGGGTTCCGGCCAATCATAACGCAACACACAATAGGCTCAACGCACACTATTTCCGGAAGCGATGGAGATGAACCGTGTGCGATAATGAACGAGCAAAACAGTAAGGGAAGCCAAATTTCTGTTGATGTTTGTCATTGAGCTCTTGAATACCACCACACTGTACGGCTGCCCGGCCCCTCCGTCCCAGAGCTCTCTCCAGGCGTCGTCCATGGCACCACGGCGCACAATAACTGGTAAGGAAGCAATGGCATCCCACCGCGTCGCATTCCTCGCCGTCCGCAACCACACACATGGTGAGGAAGCGATGGCATCTCGCCGCGCCGAGTTTATCACTGCCGGCGCCAGACAGTTACATGGGCGGACTTTGAGGCTGCCATGGCCGAATGGGTGGTGGATCTAGAGGCGGCCAAAGCCGCACAAAAGGAGCGGAAAAAGGCATAAAGCAATCAAGAAAAGAGAGTCCCGCCACCACAAGAAAAAAGAGGTCGCACACCATGGTGAGGAGAGCTTGGCGGAGATCGAAGCACGGTGGGCTACCTCCTACAAGGCCAGGAAGGAGAACGCCAGCATCTGGCCAGCATGCCCCGATGGCAGCATGTGAGAAGTAGTCTAAGTTTGCAGTATTAGAGCAAATTACTAGTAGTACTTTAAGTTTGTAGTATTAGAGCAAATTACTAGTAGTACTTTAAGTTTGTAGTATTAATGTACAATGTCGGTAAGAGCATCCTTTAAGGGCTTTGAGCGTTGATTAGCATGTGTCCCCATGTGCATTTTTTTGCGTCAATCATTAGAAGATCACAAAAACACGGTTTCTATGCCGTACCCGTCTGCATTTTTTTGCGTTAGTGATCCATAAGTCAGTTACATGTGCGATGTTTCCTAATAAACCAGGCGTACCATTGACTGAAAAAATCAACTACACGTGTACATTTTTTTGGAGACAAGATATGCCAACTTTCTTTTTTCTCGCACACAAGTATTTTACGTGCTTCGTCTGTGTTGTATGTTTCCCTGCCCAAGTTTCAAGTTTCGCAGCGAAATTTTCATTAGGCACGCGTTTTTAGAATTTATTCCTCCAACCACGTCCCCACCCTCAATATCCCCCCTTTTGGCTCCCCGCACCGGCATCTCAAACAGCCACCGCCGCAACCACAGCTTCAACCACATCTACGTTCTGCTCGGATCCAGTCAGGCAACCCACCGATCTCTATCACGGCCCCAGCCTGATTGCTTAAATGGCGGCTGCGAAACATCCTCATGCCTCCAAATCCCCACTGCGAGGAGCTAATGGCGGTCCATGGCGCGATGTCCGCTGTGCGTGTTGACCCGGAGGAACACCTTGCCTCTGCCGCCGCTGCAGACATGGTGCAGGCTCTAGCCCAGATGAAGTGCCCCAGCGACTACCCCCCCCCCCCAGGACTTAACAGGTAAGATCTGACCAGCTAAATCTTACCAATACCACTTGCAACGGCTATGATTTGTATGGTTGATGTATTAAGCATGTCCGTGCCTTGTTTATTTTAGTACTCCACACTATGTGATGTTCAAACATTACTGTGTGCAGCTCAATTTCACCAATGCCAGCAACAAACTTACAATACATGACTTAGGATATCACTAGAGATGTTGCCCATTTGCTATTTTTAGTGGATGCTAACCCTGTTGTACTTAACATGCCTGTCCATGTACTTACGCAGGGTCATAACGGCCGATGCTGTTGTTTGACGTCGAGGTTAGCTGCATCCCATGTCTTACAGTATTTCACATCATTTGTGTGATTGCAGTTTAACTTCTACCATTTACTGGTTGCTTGTACGTACACATGTCAGTGCCACTGATCCACGCTTCAACGCGGAGGAACAGCTCGCCTCCGCTGTCACTGACTTCGGGCGGGCTCTGGCCAAGATGAAGTGCCCCAACAACTACCTCTCAGGACTTACCAAGTATGTACTCACCTGTTCAATCTTACCAACCGTTGCATTTAATGGCTATGTTCTGTACGGTCGATGTATTAAGCATGTTCTAGTAAACATGCCTAACACGTTTTTGCTACTTTCCGGACCTTTTTATAGACATCTGGGCCATTCTCTGCTCTGGTAACACCTGCCTTGTGATGTTTAAATATGCCAATTGCATTTTTATCAGTACCGGTTTCAATGTCTATTAAGCATGTTGCAATTAACAGTTGAATCCATTTTTAAACAGTTGTATTTCAATGGCTACAAACTTACAAAACATGACTTAGGATGTTGTTAAGCCTGTTGCAATTAACAGTTGTATCCATTTTTTAATTTGTCCATTTGCTACCATCCTACTCTCCACAATTAAGGTATACTAGAGATGTTGCACATTTGCTATTTTTGGTGGATGCTAACCCTGTTTTACTTAACATGCATGTCCATATACTTACACAGGGTCATAACGGTTGATGATGTTGTCTGCCGTCGAGCTTAGCTGCATCCCATGTCTTACAGTATTTCACATCATTTGTGCAATTGTAGTTTAACTTCTACCATTTACTGGTTGCTTGTAGGTACACATGTCAGTGGCACTGATCCACTTTTCGACCCGTAGGAATAGCTCGCCTCCGCCGCCGCTGACTTTGGGCGGGCTCTGGCCAAGATGAAGTGCCCCAGCAACCACCTCTCAGGACTTACCAAGTATGTACTCACCAGTTCAATCTTACCAATACCAATTGCGATTAAATGGCTATGTTTTGTACGGTCGATGTATTAAGCATGTTGTAGTAAACATTCCTAACACATTTTAGTTATTTTCCCTACCTTTTTATAGATAACTAGGCCATTATCTGCTCTGGCAGCACCTACCCTGTGATGTTTAACTCTGCCAATTGCATTTTTCCAGTGCGGTTTCAATGGCCATTAAGCCTGTTGCAATTAACAGTTGTATCCATTTTTAAAGAGTTGTATTTCAATGGCTACAAACTTACAAAACATGAATTAGGATGTTGTTAAGACTGTTGCAATTAACAGTTGTATCCATTTTTAATCCATCCCTTTGCTACCATGCTACTCTTTCGCAATGAAGATATCACTACAGATGTTGCCGTTTTATTACCATTTGCTATTTTTGGTGGATGTTAACCCTGTTGTAGTTAACATTGGCTTTCCATGTACTTACACATGGCTACAATGGGCGATGCTATTGTTTGCCATCGAGGTTAGCTGCTTCCCATGAATTATACACCATCTATTCCTAAATATAAGTATTTTTAGAGATTCCAATATAGATTACATAAGGAGCAAAATAAGTGAATCTAGATTCGAAACTAAACTATATCTATAATTCTATATACATCTGTATGTAGTTCATATTGAGATATCAAAAAACTACTTGTACTTAGGAACATAGGTAGTTGTATTTTACATCATTTGTGCAATCACAGTTTAGCTTCTAACATTTACTGGTTGCTTGTATGTACATATATGAGCGGTACTGATCCACGCTTCGATCCCTTTTGCGTATGGGGCAATGAGATATGCATGAACAAGCATCAGGTGAGGAAACTAAGAAAGATTGTTAGGCGAAAGAAACAGGTGATTGGAATTAAGCTCTTTATTTACACTCTGTCCAAGACAACCGTGAACTTTATGATGGTAAGTAATGTGTTGCCTTTCCCCCTGCCCACAACAAGTTACTCTATTAGACCTTAGTATCTGATATTTTTTCTCTTTTTTGTGGTTTCCGAAGCTATTTACTGATGACTACCTTACAAACTACATGACCGGAGTGGAGGCAACTAAGGTTAAAGTATATAATTCATGCTACCATGATAATGCTCTAGAAGTCTTCCTGAAGGCGGTGAAGGATGGGCGGGCGATCGTCACAAGGGGGTGGACAAAATTGGTTCATGCCTATGGCATTGCTACGTCTTGAGCTTGCGTTGGTTTTCCTTGAAGAGGTAAGGGTGATGCAGCAATAGTAGCGTAAGTATTTCCCTCAGTTTTTGAGAACCAAGGTATCAATCCAGTAGGAGGCTCCTCAAAAGTCCCACGCACCTACACAAACAAACAAGAACTCACAACCAACACAATAAAGGGGATGTCAATCCCTTCACGACCACTTGCGAAAGTGAGATCTGATAGAGATAAATATATTTTTGGTATTTTATAATATAGATAGGAAAAGTAAAGATGCAAATAAAAGTAGATTGAAAGCTAATATGATAAAAGATAGACCCGGGGGCCATAGGTTTCACTAGTGGCTTCTCCCAAGATAGCATAAGTATTACGGTGGGTGAACAAATTACTGTCGAGCAATTGATAGAAAAGCGAATAATTATGAGATTATCTAGGCATGATCATGTATATAGGCATCACGTCCGTGACAAGTAAACCGACTCCTGCATGTATCTACTACTATTACTCCACACATCGACCGCTATCCAGCATGCATCTAGAGTATTAAGTTCATAAAGAACAAAGCAACGCATTAAGAAAGATGACATGATGTAGAGTGATAAACTCATGCAATATGATATAAACCCCATCTTTTTATCCTCGATGGCAACAATACAATACGTGCCTTGCTGCCCCTGCTGTCACTGGGAAAGGACACCGCAAGATTGAACCCAAAGCTAAGCACTTCTTCCATTGCAAGAAAGATCAATCTAGTAGGCCAAACCAAACTGATAATTCGAAGAGACTTACAAAGATAACTTAATCACACATAAAAGAATTTAGAGGAGATTCAAATATTTATCATAGATAAACTTGATCATAAACCCACAATTCATTGGATCTCGACAAACACACCGCAAAAAGAGTTACATCGAATAGATCTCCAAGAAGATCAAGGAGAACTTTGTATTGAGATTCGAAGAGAGAGAAGAAGCCATCTAGCTAATAACTATGGACCCGAAGGTCTTTGGTAAACTACTCACAACTCATAGGAAGGGCTATGGGAAGCCCTCCGTGGTCGATTCCCTCTCCGGCAGAGCGCCGGCGAAGGCTCCAAGATGGGATCTTGCGGATACAGAAGGTTACAGCGGGGGAAATAGTTTTTCATGGTCGCTTCTGATGTTTTCGAGGTACATGGGTATATATAGGAGGAAGAAGTAGGTCGGTGGACGCCCGAGGGGCCCACGAGAAAGGGGGGCGCGCCCAACCCTAGGGGGCTTGCCGGGCACCCTCGTGGTTGCCTCGGTTGTTTCTTGACTTCCACTCCTAGTCCTCTGGATCACGTTCGTTCCAAAAATCACGCTCCCAAAGGTTTCATTCCATTTGGACTCCGTTTGATATTCCTTTTCTTTGAAACACTGAAATAGGCAAAAAAACAGCAATACGGGATGGGCCTCCGGTTAGTAGGTTAGTCCCAAAAATGATATAAATGTGTAAAGTAAAGCCCATAAACATCCAAAACGGGTAATATAATAGCATGGAACAATAAAAAATTATAGATACGTTGGAGACGTATCAAGCATCCCCAAGCTTAATTCCTGCTCGTCCTTGAGTAGGTAAATGATAAAAACAGAATTTTGATGTGGAATGCTACCTAGCATAATTCTCAATGTAATTTTCTTTATTGTGGCATGAATCTTCAGATCCAAATGATTCAAAATAAAAGTTCATATTGACATAAGAAATAGTAATACTTCAAGCATACTAATCAAAGCAATCATGTCTTCTCAAAATAACATGGCTAAAGAAAGTTCATCCCTACAAAATCATATAGTTAGGTCATGCTTCATTTTCATCACAAAAAAATGCCACCATCTTGTACATACCCAATGACAAGCCAAGCAATTGTTTCGCACTTAAATAATATCAAACTTTTTCAACTTTCACGCAATACATGAGCGTGAGCCATGGATATAGCACTATGGGTGGAATATAATATGATGATGGAGTTGTGTGGAGAAGACAAAAAAGGAGAAAGTCTCACATTGACGAGGATAATCAACGGGCTATGGAGATGCCCATCAATTGATGTCAACATGAGGAGTAGGGATTGCCATGCAACGGATGCACTAGAGCTATAAATGTATGAAAGCTCAACAAAAGAAACTAGTGGGTGTGCATCCAACTTGCTTGCTCACGAAGACCTAGGGCATTTTGAGGAAGCCCATCGTAGGAATATACAAGCCAAGTTCTACAATGAAAAATTCCCACTAGTATATGAAAGTGACAACATATGAGACTCTCTATATGAAGAACATGGTGCTACTTTGAAGCACAAGTGTGGAAAAAGATAGTAACATTGCCCCCCCCCCCTTTTTTATTTTTTGGGACTTTTTTTATGTGGCCTTTTTTTGGCCTTTTTTTTTCTTTTTTGGGGGGGGGGGGACATGCTCTAATAATGATGATCATCACACTTCTATTTATTTACAACTCATGAATTACAACCCAAAACTAGAACAAGATATGACTCTATATGAATGCCTCCGGCGGTGTACCGGGATGGGCAATGAATCAAGAGTGACATGTATGAAAAAATATGCATGGTGGCTTTGCCACAAATACGATGTCGTCATGATGATAAATGAAACAGTGGAAAGTTGCATGGAAATATATCTCGGAATGGCTATGGAAATGCCATAATACGTAGGTATGGTGGCTGTTTTGAGGAAGATATAAGGAGGTTTATGTGTGATAGAGCGTATGGTATCACGGGGTTTGGATGCATCGGCGAAGTTTGCACCAACTCTCAAGGTGAGAAAGGGCAATGCATGGTACCGAAGAGGCTAGAAATGATGGAAGGGTGAGAGTGCCTATACTCCATGGACTCAACATTAGTAAAAAAAACTCATATACATATTGCAAAAATCCACAAGTCATCAAAAACTAAGCACTACGCGCATGCTCCTAGGGGGATAGATTGGTAGGGAAAGACCATCACTCGTCCCCGACTGCCACTCATAAGGATGCACAATCTAAGAACACCTCATGTTTCAAATTTGTTACACAACTTTTACCATACGTGCATGCTACGGGACTTGCTAACTTCAACACAAGCATTCTTTAAATTCATAATCACCCAACTATCATTACTCTAATATCACTACCTCCATATCTCAAAACAATTATCAAGTATCAAATTGATCATAGCATCAAATTCACTTCCTATGACAGTTTTTATTATACCCAACTTGGATGCTCACCATTCTAGGACCAATTTTATAACCATAGAAAATACCATGCTGTTCTAAGAGACACTCAAAATAATATAAGTGAAACATGAGAGACTAAAAATTTCTTCAAAATTAAGCCACCATCGTGCTCTAAAAGATATAAGTGAAGCACTAGAGCAAAAACTATCTAGCTCAAAAGATATAAGTGAAGCACATAGAGTATTCTAATAAATTCCAATCAAGTGGGTTTCTCCCAAAAGGTGTGTACAGCAAGGATGATTGTGGTAAACTAAAAAGAAAAGACTAATATCATACAAGACGCTCCAAGCAAAACACATATCATGTGGCGAATAAAAATATAGCTCCAAGTAAAGTTACCGATAAACGAAGACGAAAGAGGGGATGCCTTCCCGGTGCATCCCCAAGCTTAGGCTTTTGGCTATTCTTGAATATCTTTGGTGCCATGGGCATCCCCAATCTTAGGCTCTTGCCACTCCTTATTCCATAGTCCATCAACTCTTTACCCAAAACTTGAAAAATTCACAACACAGAACTCAACAGGAAATCTCATAAGCTCTGTTAGTGCAAGAAAGCAAAACCACCACATAAGGTACTGGAATTAACTCATTCTTTATTTATATTTTTGTTAAACCTACTGTATTCCAAGTTCTCTATGGTTCATATCCATACATACTAGCCATAGATGCATCGAAATAAGCAAACAACACACGAAAAGCAGAATCTGTCAAAAAAGAACAGTCTGTAGCAATCTGTAACTCTCGAATACTTATGAAACTCTAAAAATCCTACCAAAATAGGAAGTCCTGTAAAATTTCTCTATTTATCTACAGCAAAACGAATCAACACAAAAGCACATTTCTGTGAATTACTAAAATTATTTTCGTGCGCACAAAGTTTCTGTTTTTTAGCAGAATCAAATTAACTATCACCATAGGTTATCCTATAGGTTCTACTTGGCACAAACACTAATTAAAACATGAAAACACATCTAAACAGAAAGTAGATGCAAAATTTATTACTAAACAGAAGCAAAAACTAAAAAACTAAAATAAAATTGGGTTGCCTCCCAACTAGTGCTATCATTTAACGCCCCTGGCTAGGCATAAAAGCGAGGATAGATCTAAGTAGTGCCATCTTTGGCACTCGGAAAGGAAAGAGAGGATTTCCTTTCTATGTCATTCATCCTTCTATTTAGGGAAAGCACATTGCCATTAATGGATGAAGTAAGATTAAGCACATTATGGAAAATTGCATTTAAGCTAGCCTTCATCTCTTTGATAATTTCATTTTGATAAAAGCATAAGAGAGTGGTAGATTCAACCTTATCATTCATAGGGCACCCAAATATAGTTTTCATTTTTTTCATAGGTATCTATAGCACCCCCCTTAAGAAAACTTTCTTCAAAAATAGAATCTAGAACTTGCTTGAAAGAAGCGGGTAAGCTAACGTAGAAACTTTTTAGGTAAACTTCAATTTGATATTGTGGCACATAGCTAGCCCAAGCATCTTTTAAAGACTCATCAAGCAAATAGCGAAAAATTCCGGAGTCATCTTCATCAAAATTATTTAAACTCTCATCGGGGAGCCCGGTGGGTCTTTCCATAGCATCATTATTTATGAGCTTAGAGAGGATAGAGGGGCTATCCAAGGTATTAGAACCCTGGAAAGGACCCTTAGTTATTTTTGATTTGGCCATGGAAACGGGAAGGCAAACGGAAAAGAGAGAGGAGATTGGGAAAGAGAGGGCGAATAAAACGGCAAGGGTGAAGTGGGGGAGAGGAAAACAAGAGGCAAATGGCAACTAATGTAAATGCGAGGGAGAAGAGTTTGTGATGGGTACTTGGTATGTCTTGACTTGAGCGAAGACCTCCCCGGCAACGGCGCCAGAAATCATTCTTGCTACATCTTGAGCTTGCGTTGGTTTTCCTTGAAGAGGAAAGGGTGATGCAGCAATAGTGGTGTAAGTATTTCCCTCAGTTTTTGAGAACCAAGGTATCAATCCAGTAGGAGGCTCCTCAAAAGTACCACGCACCTACACAAACAAACAAGAACTCACAACCAACGCAATAAAGGGGTTGTCAATCCCTTCACGGCCACTTGCGAAAGTGAGATCTGATAGAGATAATATGATAAGATAAATATATTTTTGGTATTTTATAATATAGATAGGAAAAGTAAAGATGCAAATAAAAGTAGATTGAAAGCTTATATGATAAAAGATAGACCCGGGGGCCATAGGTTTCACTAGTGGCTTCTCTCAAGATAGCATAAGTATTACGGTGAGTGAACAAATTACTGTTGAGCAATTGATAGAAAAGTGAATAATTATGAAATTATCTAGGCATGATCATGTATATAGGCATCACGTCCGTGACAAGTGAACCGACTCCTGCCTGCATCTACTACTATTACTCCACACATCGACCACTATCCATCATGTATCTAGAGTATTAAGTTCATAAAGAACAGAGTAACGCATTAAGAAAGATGACATGATCTAGAGGGATAAACTCATGCAATATGATATAAACCCCATCTTTTTATCCTTGATGGCAACAATACAATACGTGCCTTGCTGCCCCTGCTGTCATTGGGAAAGGACACCTCAAGATTGAACCCAAAGCTAAGCACTTCTCCCATTGCAAGAAAGATCAATCTAGTAGGCCAAACCAAACTGATAAATCGAAGAGACTTGCAAAGATAACTTAATCACACATAAAAGAATTTAGAGGAGATTCAAATATTTATCATAGATAAACTTGATCATAAATCCACAATTCATTGGATCTCGACAAACACACCGCAAAAAGAGTTACATCGAATAGATCTCCAAGAAGATCAAGGAGAACTTTGTATTGAGATTAGAAGAGAGAGAAGAAGCCATCTAGCTAATAAGTATGGACCCGAAGGTCTTTGGTAAACTACTCACAACTCATCGGAAGGGCTATGGTGTTGATGTAGAAGCCCTCCATGGTCGATTCCCCCTCCGGGGGAGCGCCGGCGAAGGTTCCAAGATGGGATCTCGCGGATACAGAAGGTTACGATGGTGGAAATAGTTTTTCGTGGTTGCTTCTGATGTTTTCAGGGTACATGGGTATATATAGGAGGAAGAAGTAGGTCGGTGGACGCCCGGGGGGCCCACGAGAAAGGGGGGCGCGCCCAGCCCTAGGGGGCTTGCTGGGCACCCTCGTGGTTGCCTCGGTTGTTTCTTGACTTCCACTCCAAGTCCTGTAGATCACGTTCATTCCAAAAATCACGCTCCCTAAGGTTTCATTCCATTTGGACTCCGTTTGATATTCCTTTTCTTCGAAACACTAAAATAGGCAAAAAAAAAACAGCAATACGGGTTGGGCCTCCGGTTAGTAGGTTAGTTCCAAAAATGATATAAATGTGTAAAGTAAAGCCCATAAACATCCAAAACGGGTAATATAATAGCATGGAACAATCAAAAATTATAGATACATTGGAGACGTATCAGGCATGCGGGAAGGCACATTATGGGCATTCCACTTCTTCAACACCATCGACAGTCAAAATGATTTACACTTGTCTCTTCACCTTTACCACCTTTAAATATTGTGGTTCATCATAGTTAATTGCTGCCTAATCCTGTAATTACTGAACATATTGTACTGTCAATTTTATTTATGGATTCGTTGTTGAACCATTGTGAGGAGAATTTGAATTGCATGTTTCATATACAAAATTTCCAATTCGAATAATAAATTACAGGCAAAACTAAAAATATACGGGAGTTAATAAAATAATGTGCACACGGTTAGTAAGAAAACATCATGTGCGATGTAAAAAGAGAACAGACGGTCATGGAACTTTGCAAATGGTTCTGGCAGCAAAAGCGCTTGTGATGGATAGCCCAATGCCACACAGTTTTCTACATCAAATCGTGTGTGATATAGTTCATAAAAGCAAACAGTTAACCAAGGCAGAGCATGTGTGATAGTTACACCTTTCACACACGAGCGTATACATAAAACTGTGTGGGATGCACATACGAACAGAAACGTTTTCCCTGGATTGACTGTGTGGGATGTACATAAGAACGGAAACATATTCCTTGGATTGATTGCGTGTGATATACATACGGACACAAATGTTTTTCTGGGATTCACGGTGCGGGATGTACATACGAACGGAAATGATTGGGTTTCGATGCCTTGCCCGATCACACACGGCCCTAGCCTATGTCCCAGGAGGGCCTATCCCCGATGATTTCTGGGTCATGTGGGAAGGACTCCCCTATCGCCCACACTCACTTGGTGATGGTTCCAAATGCTGTCACGGAAAGGGTTTAAAAACCGTTTGTATAGCACCGATGCGTACTAGTGTGAGCCTAATGGTGAAGAACTTCAACAAGTTCTACAAGAGTAGAAGCGAAGAAAGAAGTTCCAAGTCAAGGTCCTACAATGACAAAAGATCTTCTAGTCGTGAGCGTAATTGCTACAATTGTGGAAGACATGGACACTACTCCAATGAGTGTATGGCTCCCTACAAAAGAATAGAAGACTCACCTAAAAGGAGAAGTAGAAGAGAAGAATCACCTCCAAGGGAGAGAAGGAGTAGAGATGATCGTTATGAACGAAGAACCTCTCGTAGAAGCAAGGATTCGGAAAGGAAGGGCAAGTCATCAAGGAGCTATACAAAACAAAGATATCATGCTCATGTTGGTGAATGGGCATCCGGCTCAGCGGAGCTCTGAGAGAAGTTATCACTCTGACTCTGAATATACTTAAGATGAAGGTGTTGCTGGTCTAGCACTTGTGTCAACCAACTCCTATGACATATTTGACTCACCAAATGAAGGAATTGGAAGATGCTTCATGGCTAAAGGCCCAAAGGTATCACGCCATGAGTATGTTGATTTCAATAGTGATGAAGATGATTTGCTAGGTGATGATGACTTACTTGTTGACAACTCTAGTGATGAAAACTATGATGAACTTGCTATTAATCATGCTAATCAAGATAAAACGAATGACGATGGTAAGAAGGAGATTGAGCGTCTAACTAAAGAACTAAACACTCTTAAGTTAGCTCCTGAAGCTACCTTGGAAGATCTTTGAGAGCTTTTAAAGATTCATGAGAAGCTACGCTTTGAAAAGCTCAATCTTGAGCAAGAGCATGGGTTCTTAAAAGCAATCAATGATGATCTTCATAAGAAAAGTTCTTCTTACATTGCCAAGCATTTACTCTTGTATACTTACATGCCACAAGTAAAATCTAGCAACAAGAGTAAGAAATATTCTTCTTCTAGTAGTAACAATAATCATGCTAAATCCAATATTGTTGCTTCTAGTAGTTCTCTTGATTCCACTAATGATTCTCTTAGCCAAGTTACACTTGAGCAAGAAAATAGCTTATTGAAGGGAATTATAGAGAAAGGTGTTTACAAGAGCCTCGCCGAAAGTAAGCAATTTGAGGAAACTATATGCAAGCAAGGAAGGCACCGGAAGAATCAAGGTGTTGGTTTTGAACGAAAGTTCAATGCTAATGGAGTTGAGTGGGAAGAAGATCAATACCCCAAGACGAAGTTTGTTTCTCAACAAGAGAAGTATGATCCTACTTCTTTCAAGGGGACACAAGATCAAGATGATCTTCCACCACAAGACCATAATCTAAAAGGCAAGGACAAGCTTCAAGAGGAGATTGATGCATTTCAAGAAGCTCCGAAGGCCTTGGTCAAGTGGGTTCCCAAGACTACATCAAGTTCTACTTCATCAAGTAAGACTACGACTCCAAGGATTCCCATCAAGTTGATGTGGATCCCTAAGAAAAAGAACTGGAGAGTTCTTGAGGGTGACTCCGCCAACATACTTCACTCATATTCATTTTGACAAGGACAAGTGCAAACAACTTCCACATCTTGCACTAGTACAAGGAGGCACAAACCCTCTTGTTTGTAAGACAAGGGACAAGGTAACCTAATGCCTTCATGGACACCATCTTGTGTGTACTTCACTCTATGTCTATGGATATCTTTGTTTGTTCCTTGTGGGACTAGCCCATGTAGGTATTGAAAGTGCAACTCACTCCAATAGATTGCTCCAAATGATCTACATCAACATTGAGCATCCACATCTTCAACATCTAGATGAAGTCATCATCGACAAAACCCAAGGTTAGTTCATCCCTCTTAGGGGGGATATCACATCTAGGGGGACCTTTATTCTAAGAATTGAGCTAGAGCAACTCTAATGGTGTGAACACAACAATGCTTTATGTCAAAGTGGTGACCCCACTTGTGCTTAAACAATGAGTATGACCTACGATCAAATGTTCTCATTTGACTCCTCAGTCAATATACTCATATATAGATGATCTAGTCATCGCTAATTGCTTGATAGATGCTAGAGTGTTTATGCATGCTTTGCTACATATTTCATTTGCTATCTTATTGTGTGAGCATGTTGAGTGCATATTTTTCTCATTCGAGGACAACCATTTGTTCCTTTGATTATTTGGTTTCTCCTTTTGCCAAATGGATGGACAAGAATGCCTAAGAACTTCCTCTAGCTATCTATGCTTTTCTCGTCTCAAACTCTATTCATGCTACATCACAAAGTTTGATCAAGTTAGATTCGAACCTTCTGGGTGAGGAGCACTCGGAGCCACCGACTCATCATAGACTTAAACTTCGAAAACCTCTCTGTGTATTTCGGTCTGACCGATTCATCCCTTTTGGTCATACCGAGTTCATTGAGTTGATCTAGGTTTTCAATCTCGGTGCAACCGATTTGAACAGTTCGGTCACACCGAGTTGCAGTAACCGCTTGCCAATGTGCATCTCGGTGCCACCGAGTTGTTCCACTCGGTCACACCGACAGGGACAGGATATATAAACCCACGGGTCAAATTTTGGAAATTCCTTCAAAACCCTTCGCCCACGCGTATCCTGCTCTGCTGACTCATGTCTCCGGCTCGTCTCCTCATCACCAACGACCTCCTGCTGAGGGAGTCCTGGATTAGGGGGTATCCAGACAGCCGGACTATATACATCATCCGGACTATTGGAGCGTGAAGATACAAGACTCAAGACTCCGGCCCGTGTCTGGATCGGACTCTCCTTTGCGTGGAATACAAGCTTGGCGATCTGGATATTATATTTCCTTCCTTGTAATCGAATCCTTGTAAACCCTAGCCCTCTCCCGTGTCTATATAAACTGGAGAGGTTGGTCCTTAGAAGGCCGATCACGATTACAATCATACCATCATAGGCTAGCTCTTAGGGTTTAGCCTCTATGATCTCGTGGTAGATCTACTCTTGTACTACTCATATCTTCAATATTAATCAAGCAGGAAGTAGGGTTTTACCTCCTGAAAGTGCAACTATCACTAGGTGGTTTTGGTAATTCCTAACAACATATAGCTCATTGAGCTAACATCATTCCAAGATGAACATTTCAGGAAAAGCTCAATGAATGGCATGGCATGGATAAGGAAAGTGGATCCCTCAAAATACTAAGGATAAAAGGATTGGCTCAAGCTCAAAAGCTCAAGACTCTACATTTTATATTTTAGTGATCCAAGATCACATTGAGTCTATAGGAAAAGCCAATACTATCAAGGAGGGATGAGGTGTTGTTTAATGAGTTTCTTGCTCCACAGTGCTTAGTGATATGCTCCAAAAACCCTCAACTACTTTCTCATATCCACATATGACCCAAACCAAAAGTCAAACTCGGCCTCACCGATTCTTTCTACCCGGCGCCACCGAGTTCAGATGTCATAGCCACTACCACAAACCCTAGGCAAATCGGTCTCACCGATAGGGATCTCGGTCTCACCAAGATGGGATTGTAATCTCTCTGTTTCCCTTCGTAATGTTTTGGTCTCACCGATATGAGCGATCGGTCCCACTGAGATTGCAATGTAAACTCTCTGTTTCCTTTTCGTAACATTTCGGTCTCACCGAAATGAGCGAACCGGTCCCATCGAGTTTACCTGACCAACTCTCTGGTTAGCTTATTACCAAAATCGGTCTCACCGAGTTTGTGTAATCAGTCTCACCGAGATTATGTTATGCCCTAACCCCAACCATATCGGTCCTACCGAGTTGCATGTCGGTCCCACCGAAAATCCTAACGGTCACTAGGTTTACTAAATCGGTCTGACCGAGTTTGTTGATTCGGTCCCACCGAGATTGGTAAATTGTGCGTAACGGTTAGATTTTCTGTGGAGGCTATATATACCCCTCCACCTCCTCTTCATTCGTGGAGAGAGCCATCAGAACAAACCTACACTTCCAACTTAAGATTTCTGAGAGAGGACCACCTGCTCATGTGTTGAGGCCAAGATATTCCATTCCTACCATATGAATCTTGATCTCTAGCCTTCCCCAAGTTGCTTTCCACTCAAATCTTCTTTCCACCAAATCCAAATCCTGTGAGAGAGAGTTGAGTGTTGGGGAGACTATCATTTGAAGCACAAGAGCAAGGAGTTCATCATCAACACACCATTTGTTACTTCTTGGAGAGTGGTGTCTCCTAGATTGGCTAGGTGTCACTTGGGAGCCTCCGACAAGATTGTGGAGTTGAACCAAGGAGTTTGTAAGGGCAAGGAGATCGCCTACTTCGTGAAAATCTACCGCTAGTGAGGCAAGTCCTTCAAGGGCGACAGCCATGGTGGGATAGACAAGGTTGCTTCTTCGTGGACCCTTCGTGGGTGGAGCCCTCCGTGGACTCGCGCAACCGTTACCCTTCGTGGGTTGAAGTCTCCATCAACCTGGATGTACGATAGCACCACCTATCGGAACCACGACAAAAACATCCATGTCTCCAATTGCGTTTGAATCCTCCAATCCCTTCCCTTTACATTCTTGCAAGTTGCATGCTTTACTTTCTGCTGCTCATATACTCTTTGCATGCTTGCTTGAATTGTGTGAAGATTGCTTGACTTGTGCTAAGATAGCTAAAATCTGCCAAAGACTAAAATTGGGAAAAGGATAAGTTTTTAATTGGTCAAGTAGTCTAATCACCCCCCTCTAGATATACTTCCGATCCTACAAGTGGTATCAGAGCTTTGGTCTCCATTTGCTTTGATTTCCATAGCTTTTGGTGGTCATAGCCTTGGTTTCACAACCTAGGAGAGTATGGCGTCTGGCGAGGGAAATTATTACCGTAGAGGTCCTTACTTTGATGGTACGAATTTTGCTAGTTTGAAGCATAAGATGAAAATGCATATTCTCGGACATAAGCCCGCCGTTTGGGCTATTGTGTGTATTCGCTTGCAAGGTGAATTCTTGGATGGGAGAGAACCGAACCGTGAAGCTAGCGCGGATGAGTTGAAGATGCTGCAATACAACGCTCAAGCTTGTGATATCCTCTTCAATGGATTGTGCCCCGAAGAATTCAACAAAATCAGCCGTCTTGAGAATGCAAAGGAAATTTGGGATACTTTGATTGATATGCATGAAGGTACCGACTCCGTCAAGGAATCCAAATTGGATGTGCTCCAAAGTCAACTTGACAAGTTCGAAATGAAGGATGGTGAAGGTGTCGCTGAAATGTACTCTAGGCTTGCTCTTATCACAAATGAGATTGCGGGATTAGGAAGTGAAGAGATGACCAACAAATTCATCATCAAGAAGATCCTAAGAGCATTGGATGGAAAATATGATACCGTGTGCACATTGATCCAAATGATGCCCAATTACAAGAATCTCAAGCCAACGGAGGTCATTTGAGGAATTGTTGCTCATGAGATGTCACTCAAGGATAAGGAGGAACTTCACAACAAGTAAAGTGGTGCCTACATAGCCTCATGTGAAGCTCCTACATCATCAAGTGAGAAACAAACCTTCAATGAAGAATTGAGCTTAATGGTGAAGAACTTCAACAAATTCTACAAGAGTAGAAGCAAAGAGAGAAGCTCCAAGTCAAGGTCCTACAATGACAAAAGATGTTCTAGTCGAGAGCAAAATTGCTACAATTGTGGGAGACCCGGACACTATTCCAATGAGTGTACGGCACCCCACAAAAGAATAGAAGAATCATCAAAGAGGAGAAGCAGAAGAGAAGAATCACCACCAAGAGAGAGGAGGAGTAGAGATGATCGTTATGAACGAAGAACATCCCGGAGAAGCAAGGATTCGGAAAGGAAGTACAAGTCATCAAGGAGCTACACAAAACAAAGACATCAAGCTCATGTTGTTGAATGGGTATCCGGCTCCGACTCCGACAATCACTCCGAGAGAAGCTATCACCCCGACTCCGAACATACTCAAGATGAAGGTGTTGCCGGTCTAGCACTTGTGTCAACCAACTCCTACGACATATTTGATTCACCAAATGAAGGACTTGGAAGATGCTTCATGGCTAAAGGCCCTAAGGTAACACACCCCGAGTATGTTGATTTCAATAGTGATGAAGATGACTTGTTAGGTGATGATGATTTACTTGTTGACAACTCTAGTGATGAATACTACGATGAAACGTCAATTAATCATGCTAATCAAGATAAAACGAATGACAATGATAAGGAGAATATTAAGATTCTAACTAAAGAACTAAACACTCTTAAGTTAGCTCATGAAACTATCTTAGAAGATCATCGAGAACTTTTAAGGGCTCATGAGAAGATACGCTTTGAAAAGCTCAACCTTGAGCAAGAGCATGAGTTCTTAAAGGAAATCAATGATGATCTCCGTAAGAAAAGTTCTTCTTACATTGCCAAGCGTTTATTCTTATCAACTTACATGCCTCAAGTCAAGTCCATTAACAAGAAAAAGAAAGATTCTTCCTCTAGTAGTAACAATAATGATGCTAAATCCAATATTGTTGCTCCTAGTAGTTCTCTTGATTCCACTAATGATTCTCTTAGCCAAGTTACACTTGAGCAAGAAAATAGCTTATTGAAGGGAATTATAGACAAAGGTGTTTACAAGAGCCTTGCCGGGAGTAAGCAATTTGAGGAAATTGTGCGCAAGGAAGGAAGGCACCGGAAGAACCAAGGTGTTGGCTTTGAACGAAAGTTCAATGCCAATGGAGTTGAGTGGGAAGAAGATCAATACCCCAAGACTAAGTTTGTTCCTCAACAAGAGAAGTATGATCCTACTTCCTTCAAGGGGACACAAGCTCAAGATGATCTTCCACCACAAGACCACAAGCAAAAAGGCAAGGACAAGTTTCAATAGGAGATTGATGCATTTGAAGAAGCTCATAAGGCCTTGGTCAAGTGGGTTCCCAAGACAACGTCAAGTTCTACTTCATCAAGTACGACTACAACTCCAAGGATTCCCATCAAGATTATGTGGATCCCGAAGAAGAAGAACTAGAGAGTTCTTGAGGGTGACTCTTCCAACATACTTCACTCATATCATTTTGGCAACAACAAGTGCAATCAACTTCCACATCTTGCACTAGTTCAAGGAGTCACAAACCCTCTTGTTGGTAAGACAAGGGATAAGGTAACCTAATGCATTCATGAACATCATCTTGTGTGTGCATCACTCTATGTATATGGATATCCTTGTTTGTTCCTTGTGGGACTAACCCGTGTAGGTATTGAAAGTGCAAGTCACTCCAAAGGATTGCTCCAAATGATCTTCATCAACATTGAGCATCCACATCTTCAAACACCTACATGAAGTCATCATTGACAAAACCCAAGGTTAGTTCATCCCTCTAAGGGGGGATCTCACATCTAGGGGGAGCTTAACTCTAAGAATTGAGTCAAAGCAACTCCAATGGTGTGAACACATCAATGCATTATGTAAAAGTGGTAACCCCACTTGAGCTTAAATGATGAGTATGACCAATGATCAATTGTTCTCATTTGACTCCTAAGTCAATATACTCATATATAGATGACCTAGTCATCGCCAATTGTTTGATAGATGCTAGAATTGGTTGTGCATGCTTTGCCACATATTTCATTTGCCATTTTAATGTGTGAGCATGCTGGTTGCATATTTAACTCATTCGAGGACATCCACTTGTTGCTTTGATTGATTGATTTCTTTTTCTTTTGCCAAGTGGATGAACAAGAATGCCTAAGAACCTTCTCTAGCTATCTATGCTTTTCTTGTCTCAAACTCTATTCATGCTACATCACAAAATTTGATCAAGTCAGGTTCGAACCACTCTATGTGAGGAGCACTCGTAGTCCCTAATTCGTCATAGACTTAAACTTCCAAAACTTCTTTGTGCATTTCGGGCTGACCGATTCTTCCATTTCGGTCGTACCGAGATCACTAAGTCGATCTAGGTTTCAATCTCGGTGCAACCAATTTGAACATTTCGGTCACACTGAGTTGATGTAACTGTCAACAGTTATGCATCTCGGTGCCACCGTGTTGTTCCACTCGGTCACACCGATAGGGTCGGGCTATATATACTCATGGGCAAAAATTTGGAAACTTTTTCCAAACCCCTTCGCCCGCGCATAGGTCGCTCTGCCACCTGGGTCTCCGAATCGTCCTCCTCGTCGCCAGCCACCTCCAGTCGCTGGTCTCCATCGCTGTCAACGGAATTCAACCCCGCCATTGCCGCCATAGCAAGTTCATCGCCAAGCTAGGGTATGGACTCGATCACAATGCTATCCCCGTCCGATTCCTAGCACATTGTGTTCATTATGATTGTTGCCATGATTGAAACGATTCTATCCAGTCAAAACAATCCATAGATTAGAAGTGAATTGGAAATTTAGGGTTAGGTTTCCGCCAAAACCATCTTGGACCCACCGAGTTGTAGAACTCGGTTCCACCGATTCAGCTAGGGCCATTGCACAAGTGATTCTCGGTCTGACCGAGAATTGCAAATCGGTGTGACCGAGTTCAGGACTTTGTGAAACCCTACCAGTCTCGGTGCCACCGAACTGTGACTCAGTCTGACCAAATTCACTAGTTTAGGTCCGAAAGCTGCTTCGGTATCACCGCGTTTGCAAATCGGTTGATCCGAAATGCTTTCTGTGGAAAACTAAAACTAAGTTTTTGAATCATTCTTTTGCAAAAACCTCTGCATTTTGTGATGCTCATCCACTCTATCTCATCTATATCTATTCACAGGGTCTGCAGTCAGTATTTTCAATATGTCTGATCAAAGTGACAGCCAGAGCCAGTCAGAGGAGCAGATTCACATGAGTGAGGGCACTTGTCCCTCTAGCACCTCAGATGATGGCAGTAGGAGCACCCCAAGCAACTTGCCCAAAGCTGCCACCAGGGCCAGAAAGAAGAAAACCTCAGAATCTAAGGATGAAGACTATGTGGCAGTTGAGGATGAGGCCACTTCCAAGAAGAAAGTGCTCAAAAAGGAATATGGCACAACTGCAACCACTAAGCCTGGTATGAAGACCAAAGTGCCTGCAAAGAGAACTCCCATGTCTAAAGACAGAGCCTCTACTCAAGTACCAGAGACATCTGATCCCAAAGAGGCTGCTACAGAAGGGAAGAAGAGGAAGGAAAGGGTCAAGAAGACCATGGCCAGAGTTGTTGGACAGCCTTCCATGATGGAAGAGGAAGAGGAAGAAGAGGCTGCTGCACCTGCACCCAAGGCTCAAAAGCTTATGGGTGATGCTATTAGGTCAGGGGCTGCATCATCAAAGCCCAAAGAAGCACCCAAAGTTGCCTCCAAGCCCAAGACTGCACCTAACAGGAATACCAGGAACATATCTGCTACTGAAAAGAACAAGGCCCCAGTGTTTGAAGTTGTTGCTGAAGAAGAAGAAGATGCAGAGCATATCTTGAGGAAGTTGAAGCCAAAGATTCCAAACCACAATGATGCTCATCCTATGGCTGAGAACATGAAGCTGAGGAAGGATGCAGGACTCAGACAGTGGAGATCATCTGATCCTTATGCTATCAGGAGAAGGACTGTTGTTGACTACAGGTTCCATACTAAGGAACATCAGGATTTCTATGAGACTGTGCTGCTGGACAAGAAGCCTATAGTTTGTGACATGAGGTGGGTCAATTGGAAATACGTCAAGGAGAATGAGGAACACTATCCTGGTGTGTATGACAGTTTCAGTGCTTGTGGAGTTGCAGACTTTGTTGGACAGAAGTTCACAAAGTGGAATGATGAGCTCATAATGCAATTCTACTCCACAGCACACTTCTATCCAGATGGCAGGATAGTATGGATGTCTGAAGGTACAAGGTACCAGTCTACAATTGAGGAGTGGGCAAATCTGATAAATGCACCAAAGGAGAAAGAAGATGACTTGGATGTCTATGCCAAGAAGAAGAAGGATCACAATTCTATGGCACACATGTACAAGGAGATCCTAGATAAAGCTCTTGAAACTCACAAGTTTGGATCTGTACATTTCCTTCTGTCGGGACTGCCAACCATCAACTGGATCCTTAGGCACACACTCTTTCCCAAGTCAGGAGATCACAACATGATCAGAGGCCATGCTATCAATCTGCTACACATATTTGATGTGCCTCAAAAGTTCAAGGTCATGAGCCTCATAGTTGAGACTATCAAGAGGACAACAGCTGACCAGAAGAGAACATGTGGGTATGCCCCACAAATCCAGGAGCTGATTAACTCCAAGATGGGCACAGGCACATACCTATTGGACAAGGATCACATGCCTATCTTTCCATATTTTGAGGACAACCAAGTGGTTATGGATGAAGATGAACCATCTTCTGTGCATGCTCAAGCAAAGAGGGAGAAAGCAAGGACGGAGAAGGCTACCAAAATGCCAACAATGGAAGAGGCATCTCAGTACTTCTTGAAGAGCAAACAAGATCAACTAGGCTACTTGATTGCATCCACTCTGAGGATTGAGAAAGGGCTGGTGAGGGAGTCCTGGATAAGGGGGTATCCGGAGAGCCGGACTGTACACATCGTCTGGACTGTAGAAGCATCAAGATACAAGACTCAAGACTTCGGCTCGTGTCTGGATGGGACTCTCCTTTGCATGGAAGACAAGCTTGGCGATCCGGATATTATATTTCCTTCCTTGTAACCGACTCCATGTAAACCCTAGCTCTCCGGTGTCTATATAAACCGGAGAGCATGGTCCTTAGAAGGCCGATCACAATTACAATCATACCATCATAGGCTAGCTCTTAGGGTTTAGCCTCTATGATCTCGTGGTAGATCTACTCTTGTACTACTCATATCTTCAATATTAATCAAGTAGGAAGTAGGGTTTTACCTCCATCGAGAGGGCCCGAACCTGGGTAAACATTGTGTCCCTTGCTTCCTGTTACCATCAGCCTAAGACGCACAGATCGGGACCCCCTACCCGAGATCCACCGGTTTTGACACCGACATTGGTGCTCTCGTTGAGAGTTCCCCTGTGTCGTCGCTTCGAGGCTTGATGGTGTCTTCAATCGTCAACAACACGGTCCAGGGTGAGACTTTTCTCCCCGGACAGATCTCTGTGTTCGGCGGCTTCGCACTGCGGGCCGATTCGCTTGGCCATCTGGAGCAAATCAACAGCTATGCCCCTGGCCACCAGATCAAGTTTGGAAACTTTAACTACACGATGGATATTCGCGGAGACTTGATCTTCGACGGATTCGGCCGTGTGCCAGGAGCGCCGGATAGTCACGACGAGCACGGCCTAGACCTGCTGTCGGACAATGCTCGGAACATCATCCCTGCAATAGCCCCAGATCTAAATCTGGAACAGGTTGCATTGCCCGAGGACAGAGGGATGGACCCCACCCCGCGGGCTGCACGCTCATCGTCGGTGGAGCCGAACACAGGTCACGTCTCTGTGGAGGCCTGTATCCCCGGGCCCCCGGACTCATATCCGGTCGTCGGTCCCGGTCCGCGCACTCTCGAGCCAGGTTGGGCTCCGGTAATGGAGTTCACCGCTGCGGACATCTTTCAGCACTCGCCCTTTGGCGACATGCTGAACTCATTAAAGTCTCTCTCTTTGTCAGGAGACTCTGGGCCAAACTATGTCCGGCTTGAGTGGGAAGAAGGCGACGAAGAAATTCGCTGCCCACCCACCACCCACTTCATCGCCACGATCGATGATTTAACCAACATGCTCAACTTCGACTTTGAAGACATCGATGATATGGACGACGATGTAGGAGACGTACAGGAGCCACCGCTCACAGGACGGTGGATGGTGGACACTCCAGAAGAAACCAATGGCGACGAGGCAGTAAAGGATAACCCCTCGGGAGGAAAAGCAAAGCATGGGCGCCCTCGGCGCCGCTCCAAGCCCCGCCACATCAATACCGGCCCCGGAGGTGGAATCAGCCCGGATGGTGCTTGTCGGTGTCAAAACCGGCGGATCTCGAGTAGGGGGTCCCGAACTGTGCGTCTAGGAGGATGGTAACAGGAGACAAGGGACACGATGTTTTACCCAGGTTCGGGCCCTCTTGATGGAGGTAAAACCCTACGTCCTGCTTGATTGATATTGATGATGTGGGTATTACAAGAGTAGATCTACCACGAGATTAAGGAGGCTAAACCCTAGAAGCTAGCCTATGGTATGATTATTGTTCATCCTATGGACTAAAACCATCCGGTTTATATAGACACCGGAGAGGGCTAGGGTTACACAGAGTCGGTTACAATGGTAGGAGATCTACATATCCGTATCACCAAGCTTGCCTTCCACGCCAAGGAAAGTCCCATCCGGACACGGGACGAAGTCTTCAATCTTGTATCTTCATAGTCTTGGAGTCCGGTCTATGATGATAGTTCGGCTATCTGGACACCCCCTAGTCCAGGACTCCCTCAATAGCCCTTGAACCAGGCTTCAATGATGACGAGTCCGGCGCGCGTATTGTCTTCGGCATTGCAAGGCTGGTTCCTCCTCCGAATAATTTATAGAAGATTGTGAACACCAGGATAGTGTCCGGCTCTGCAAAATAAATTCCACATACCATCGTAGGGAGAATAATATTTACACAAGTTCAATCTGCCGACGTATTTTGTGGCGTGACGTCACACCACAACCAAGCCTTTACTCGAATCGTTTTTATTATACCACCTCCGCGTGTTTAGCGAAGCGATTTCCTTGGCACGTCTTGTCGAAGCAGAGATCGTGTTCCCCTTATTCCGGGATTCTCATCAATACGGACGTGGGTAACCCAACCACGCCCGTTGCCACGCCCCCTCCATCGAAGGCGGGTTCCAAACGGTCACGGGGACGGCTCTTGGTATTCTCCCTCTTTATAATGAGACCAAGGCCCGTTCTTTTTCTTCAATCCTCAATCGAATCCGCCCCTCGCCCCGAGTTCCAACACCCAGGACTCCAGATTCGGGTACTTTCGACCTTCGACAATGTCCGGCTCTGATCTACGAGGCCGGTGGATGCCCTCCTCCGTCACGGAAGAGGACGTGCTAAAGCTGAGAGACGCCAGGTACTTAACCTACGAGATTTCGCATAGGTTGCCTGCCCAAGGGCAAGTTATTCCTACTCCCGAGCCCGGCGAGAGTGTCGTGTTTATGTCTCACCTCCGTCGGGGTTTAGGCTTCCCGATGGATCCCTTAGTGAGGGGGCTCATGTTTTACTATGGGCTGGAATTCCATGACTTGGCTCCGGAGGCCATCCTCCACATCTCATAATTCATTGTCATCTGCGAAGCCTTCCTCCGCACTACCCCTCACTTCGGCTTGTGGCTCAAAACCTTCAACGTGGAGCCGAAGATGATTGAGGGGCGTCAGGCAGAGTGCGGAGGGGCGGTTATAAGCAAGAGGGCCGATGCTCCATGGCCCGAGGGCCCTTTTCAGGAGGAGCTCGGCTTATGGCAACAGGAGTGGTTCTATATCACTGCTCCCAGGGGCAGCAGGCAGAGGCCGCCGCCCGCCTTTCGCCCGGGCCCTCCACAACGGCTGACGTCATGGGTCAACAAAGGGCTTGACTGGGGGCCGTCCAAAGACGTACCCCTGTTGCAGGGCCAGATTTGAGACGTCCAAGAAAGGGAGATCAATCTGGTCGTAGTGGCACAGGTTATGCTGATTCGGCGCCTTCTGCCCTGCAAACGTTGCCCCCTCCGCCTGTGGGAATTTAATCCGGAGGGACCACGAGCTCTCCAACACTTCATGGGTTTAATACCCGTGGAGATGTACAAACTATTCTTCGGATCACAAGAGATGCGTCCGGACTTGACCGAGGATGCTGGCCTAAGCTGCAATCGCCTGGATACTCAAGTAAGTAGCCCTGTGTCCGGACACATTGTCCATTTATTTATCATGGGTTTGCCTTTTAACCAGCTATCCCTTGGACAGGAGTGGATAGCGCAAGCAAAACTGATACAGTGTCCGGCCCCCCTCCCTGAGACCACGCCGGATCCCGTGTTAATCAAAATGTTGGAGGTTGCACCTTCGGAGGAGGGCGAAGGGGGGCACAGGGAGACTACCACCTCTGCCAAGGAGGCTTTCAGTAAGGGGGGAATCAGGAATCCCTCCCTCCAGGGGGATAAGAGGACCGCTTCCGAAGACCCGGAGGCCAAGGCCTCAAAGTGGGGAAAGAAATCTGCACCGGAAGGTCCTGTGCCGGGAAGAGCCCCGGCCGCACAGTCTCCCCAAAGGAGTTAGCCCTCCAGTGAGCCGTAAGTAAAAAGGGGGAATTTTGTAATAGGGGACACCCCTACTTTATTTCTAAGGGTGGCCAAAGTTTTCACCTTGTAGTTCGGATCTCAGCCCTTCTCAGCAGAGCTCATCTTTGGGGGACCTTCGTCCGGAGATGATGGAGAGCGAAACGCCTCCATCTGCCGCCCCGTCGGGCGGGGCAGACGACCCTGAGGTGTCATCACGGAGGGTCTCCCCTAGTCCAGCAGGGCCGGGGAGTTCGTCACCCACTAGAGTACGACCGGTGGAGCTGCAGGATTTGCTCGAAAGGGCGTCTATCTCAGAAGATCACCGCACATTAATGAGTATGGTGATTGAAAGGATCTCATCCACCGAGGGCGGGTTGCATGAGGTCGTCGGAAGTTTGCTGATGGGGTTTGAGGTACGCAAAAAATGACATACCTTTTGATAGTTTTGCACATGGAGTGCGCCCTGTATAGATTGTAGCCCCTGAGACTTGGTATGTTATCGAAAGCGACAGCGTGCCGAGGATCATAATCTCAGTTATAGAATGTCGCCTTTCCTATGCAGGTGGCGGAACGTTCGGTGGCCAGCCGGACTGATGGAGTTGCCGAGCTAAGGCGGCAACTCGACGTTGCGGATGCGGACATCGCGCTGGTCAATAAACGACTTGACGAGTCACAAGGTAGGTGGTTTCTCCGTGGTCACCTAAGGGAGCTGATGCCCGTTGCTTACAATTTGTGTGCTTCATGCAGATGGTGCCGCTGCTGTGGAAGACCTTCGAGCGGAGCTTGCTCGAGCCAAGGAGCAAGCCGGGAAAAGTGATGCGGCTGCCTCGAAGGCAGCGGAAGAGCTAAAAGCCGAAGCAGGGAGGAGATGGCCGGAATGGCCGTGAAATTAAAAGATGCTACTGACCGCTATGAGGTTCTTGAAAGAGAACTCCGAGCGGAGCAAGAGGACCTAAAGAAGGCCGCCGCCGAAGCCAAGCATGCCTGTTGTGCGATGCGGGCTATGAAGGAGGAACTGAGTCAGGCCGGAGACATTGCGGCCGGAAAGCCATTTCTGCTGCGTAGGAAGTTCACGGATCCGAAGTATGCTCAGTTGGGCCAATTGTGGGGTGCGGAGGATCCGTATCTGGATTTGGCAGCGAGTGCGGAGGACGCAGTCGTGCACTTCCGAAGCCAGAAGGATCACGAAATGGAAGAGCTTTTCTGGTCTCAATTCCATAGTCCGGAGCGTCCACTTCCGTTGACTGATCTGTTGGCTGAGTGGGCTGAGCTAAATAGATTGTCCGGACTTGCCATGACGGATGTGGTGGCTCATCTGTGTCCAGAAAGGCCCAAGCCGGAGAATTATTTTGGCTTGTTGCAGGAATTCCTTGGGGCGGTGCCGCATATCGAGGCGATGAAGCGGTCGGCATGCATAGAGGGTGCACGGATGGCTCTCGCCCGTGTTAAGACATACTGGGCGGAGATGGATGCCACCGATGTTGCATCCCGGGGTTCGGACAAAAGCCGATTACCCGCCGAGCACTATTTTGAGGAAGTCCTGCAGGGCGCTCGTTTAATAGAGTCGCAATGCTCGAAAGATGTTATGTTCAAATGACATGTATGATTTGCGAGATCTTGTTTATAATGTAACGGCTTTTTATACTTGTGCGTTCAAGTATTGAACTATCTCCTGTGCGGCCGTATATGTATGTATAACCTGAAAGATGGCAGTCTTTGGCTTCAGCCCCCACGCACATGGTGCGGGGGTGTTTGCAAAAAAAGCGCTTTTCACACTTAATCCAACGTCTTGGTCCTTTGAAGGAGGTGATAGCATAGCAAACTAGGCAACCGGACTATAATGCTTTATCACTTTCACTTAGCCATAGGAGCTCGATGGTGGGGCTACTATATAGCCCCTAGAGGCACCGCGCTCTCCGAACTCGGGGCGCGTATGTGCCTGACCGGGAAGCGGTCCTTCGTCAAAGCGGAGGAATTCTAAACATTCCAGTAGTCGATCGAGTGGTTGACCAGTCTCTCGCTATATCATGACAGTCAGTTTTCGGCTTTCTCTACTGAGGTGCTCGCCCGGCCGAACCGGGGCACAATCGCAGTAGTTCTCCTGGTGCCGCGTTAGCCGATGGAGCGGAACGTAAGGCAGCAAAACACAGGAGCCGGGCAAACCCAACATTTGACCAAAGACATGATTCGGAGCTGATGCATATAAGGCCTAACTCGAGACGCCGAACACTCCCTGAGGTATTCGGTCTTTATGATACCGGGCAGAACAATGCCCTAAGCCCCTAGTGTCCAGGTACGGGCGAGAACTTCTGACGCGGCCGATGCCAAAACGCCAGCCTCCTCCTCGGTTATGGTAGGAAACCGGGGGATGTGTATCAACAAGAGACAGTAAGAAAGGTTTACGCAGGGTCTTAATCTGAAAAGAATCCTTGCAACGGGTCCCTGCTGCACGTCTGCGCCTGTGTCTCCGTTGTGCTGTATCCTGGACGGGTGTAGCACGTGCTTCATCTGTAAAAGAGAAGAACTTAGTTTGGAAAAAATATCGTGCAAAAGATGTATTTAAAATAAAGTATGATTTGGAAGATGAATAAAGTTGAGCTTTATTGGCTCTCATTGTTTATACGTGCAGCCCCTTGTAAAGAGGTATGCGGCTGGGAAGCCCCTTGTTTATTTATGCCGGACTCGCCTAACCGTGTCCGAGGTCTGAATGACCTGTTTTTAGGGGCTTTGACCAGCAAGGTCGGATTAGTGTGTGGCTGTCAAGGCAGTCTCACGTTTTCCGTGGTCGAGGAACACTCGGAGTTACCCTTTAATGAGATTATGCCGCGTGGACCGGGCATTTTAAGCGTAAGAGACGCGTAATGCGGTATTGCGTTAAAGCGGGCGAAAGCTTCGCGTCCCAGTAGTGCTTGATGGCTACTTTTGAATGGGGCGATATGGAAAATGAGCTTTTCGCGACGGAGGTTGTCGGATGAACCGAACACGACCTCTAGTAGTATAGAGCCTGTACAATTGGCGTAAAGGCCTGGCGTCACTCCTTTGAAGGAAGTGCTGCTACGGCGAATTTTGGTAGGGTCTATCCCCATTCTGCGGATGGTGTCCTGGTATAGCAGGTTTATATCGCTGCCGCCATCCATTAGGACTTGTGTGAATTGTAGTCCGTCGATTATGGGATCCAATACCAAAGCAGTCCCTCCTGCGTTTCGAACACTTCTGGAGTAATCCTGATGGTCGAAAGTAATTGGTTTAAACATCCAATTTCGGGACTCTGCTGGGGTGGACCGTGCGGCGCGTGTTTTAGCAGGTGCCGCACTATTTTTCCTTGTTATCACATGAAGTGAGTTCACTGTTTTGACTTCTAGTGGGAAAGTCTTCTGTTTTCCGGCGTGCTGCTTGTGGGGTTCGTCGTCGTCTTCGCTTGGTGTGTCGAGCCCCTTGTGTTCGGCGTTAAGTCGGCCGGACTGCTTGAAGACCCAACAATCTCTGTGGGTATGGTTTGCAGGCTTCCCGGGGGTACTATGGATTTGACATATCCTATCCAAGATTTTGTTTAGGTTGGATAGCTCATCACTGTTGTCCTTAAGAGGCAGTGTTTTATTATTCGGCCGAGAGCTTTTGAACCCGGCGTTGACCGCCGTGCTATTTGGGCCATTTTCCTTATTCCGGCGCTGATCTTTTCTGCGTCGTGATTTCCCATTTCCATCCCTGACCTCGGATGTACTCGGGTCGCTGGTGCTGCATCTTGCCAGCCAGCTATCTTCCCCCGCGCAAAAGCGGGTCATGAGGCTTGTTAGCGCGGCCATTGTTCTTGGTTTTTCCTGGCCGAGGTGTCTGGCGAGCCATTCGTCTCGGACGTTATGCTTAAAGGCTGCTAAGGCTTCGGCGTCCGGACAGTCGACTATTTGGTTCTTTTTGGTGAGGAACCTGTTCCAGAATTTGCGTGCTGACTCTCCGGGCTGTTGAGTTATGTGACTTAAATCGTCTGCATCCGGAGGGCGGACATAAGTCCCCTGAAAATTTGCTCGAAACGCATCCTCGAGCTCTTCCCAACTTCCAATGGTATTTTCTGGGAGGCTTTTGAGCCAATGCCGAGCTGGCCCTTTGAGCTTGAGGGGTAGGTATTTTATGGCATGGAGATCGTCTCCTCTGGCCATATGTATGTGTAGGATATAATCCTCAATCCAGACTCCGGGGTCTGTTGTTCCGTCATATGCCTCTATGTTTACGGGTTTGAATCCCGCTGGAAATTCATGATCCAGTACCTCATCGGTGAAACATAGTGGGTGTGCGGCGCCCCTGTATTTAGGTGTGCCGTTGTCTTCAAACACTCGGCGGGTTGTGTTGCTCCCTGGAGTCTTCTTTTTTGGCCCATAGATGGACCTGACCGGGCCATCCTTTTTGCGAGGATCCTTATGTGGATCGTGTGCCGGCTTGTGTGCGGCGCCGCTTGCCGCTCTTAGCCTGTCATCTGGTCGTCTATCCGGCCAGGCGGCCTCTTTCTTTTTTGACTGTGGGGGCTCTACGGCCTCCTCGTCAAATTCGGGCAACAGCTTGCGCTTCGGGTAGCTCTTTGCCTGGTGACTATCGCCGTATTTATCTGCGGTATTGAGTACTTTGCTCCATCTCATTCTGAGTGCGTCCTCCGCTGTTTTGAGCTTCCGCTTTTGCTTCTTCAAACTTCTTGCAGTGGCGACGAGCCTTTTATGAAGGTTCTTATGCTCCGGTGATGTGTCCGGCGTGAGATCGTCTGGACTGTTGTTTTCGCCGGGGATGGGTTGCTTGTCCAATTCATCCTGTTCGGATGGTTGCTTGGTGGCATGTTCGTCGTCCACTGCTTCGCCCTGCTCTAAGGCTGGGTCAGTATGGGTGCCGTTGTTATCGAGGCGGGACTTCGGGCGGCGCTTGCGTCGCCGTTTTGGTTGTTTGTCGGGGGAGTTGTCCTTCGCCACGTCCCGTTGTTCCTCGTTATCGCTTCCTTTTGGTGTATCCACCATGTATACGTCGTGAGTTGAGGTGGCTTTCCAGTGCCCAGTAGGCGCTGGTTCTTGGTCGTCTCCGGCATCGTCGTCCATACCGTCGGTGTCTTTGGAGTCGAAGTCTAGCATGTCGGTTAGATCATCGACAGTGGCTACAAAGTGGGTGGTGGGTGGGCCTTGAATTTCTTCGTCGTCCGCATCCCAACCGTCCTGATCACAGTCCGACCAGGTCTCTCATGATAACGAGAGATACTTTAGCGAACTCAGGATGTCGCCGAAAGGTGAGTGTTGAAAGATGTCCGCAGCGGTGAACTCCATGATCGGCGCCCAATCGGATTCGATTGGAGGGGGCGTGGGAGGTTCGGAGTCCGGCGAGGAGTCCGGCACCTCGGAGTCACGAGCTTCACAAGGGATAAGGTCAGTATTCGGCTCCATCGCCGTAGAGGTTGCAGCCCCCGAGGCGGTGTCTAGCCACCCATCCTCGATCTGCGCAGCCGGCTCCGAATTGAGGGTCGGAGCGGACTCGTGTGCGGCCTCCAGGGCACTGTCCGGCAGCAGAGCTAAATCATGCCCATCGTGACAGTGCGGCGCGCTCGGCTGTGGCTCGAATCCATCGAAGATCAAGTCTCCGCGGATGTCAGCCGTGAAGTTCAAACTTCCAAATCTGACCTGACGGCCAGGGGCGTAGCTTTCGATCTGCTCCATATGGCCAAGCGAATTGGCCCGCAGTGCAAAGCCGCCGAATACGAAGATCTGTCCGGGGAGAAAAGTCTCACCCTGGACTGCGTCGTTGTTGACGATCGAAGGAGCCATCGAGCCTATCGGTGATGACACAGAGGAACTCTCAATGAAAGCACCAATGTCGGTGTCAAACCCGGCGGATCTCGGGTAGGGGGTCCCGAACTGTGCGTCTAGGCGGATGGTAACAGGAGACAAGGGACACGATGTTTTACCCAGGTTCAGGCCCTCTTGATGGAGGTAAAACCCTACGTCCTGCTTGATTGATATTGATGATGTGGGTATTACAAGAGTAGATCTACCACGAGATCAAGGAGGCTAAACCCTAGAAGCTAGCCTATGGTATGATTATTGTTCGTCCTATGGACTAAAACCATCCGGTTTATATAGACACCAGAGAGGGGTAGGGTTACAGAGAGTCGGTTACAATGGTAGGAGATCTACATATCCGTATCGCCAAGCTTGCCTTACACGCCAAGGAAAGTCCCATCCGGACACGGGACGAAGTCTTCAATCTTGTATCTTCATAGTCTTGGAGTCCGGTCGATGATGATAGTTCGGCTATCCGGACACCCCCTAGTCCAGGACTCCCTCAGTGCCAGAGAGGAATATAGCCCCGATCAGCCTACCTTCAAACAGGCCGGACCAGCTACGGTGGGATATTTGGAAATGGACGACTATACACCCCCCTCCGAAGACAATGTAAGCCTCGGCAATCACGAATTCGGCGTGCCTGAAGACCCAATGGAACAAGTTCGCTTTAAGCGACGACTCATAGCCACGAAAAAAAGTCTGCAAAGGAAGCAAAAGCAGCTTCAAGCTGACCGAGATTTGCTAGCGGATAGGTGGACCAAGATCCTGGCCGCCAAAACGTACGGATTTGACCGCCCTAGCAAAGGGCATATGAGGCACAACTGGCTACCTCAACTTAAGAAGGAGAACCAAAGGCACACAACCCCACGTCCACACACAACTATAGTCCAGGACAATAGGAAAGATACACGAATAAGCGTCCTAAAGCCTCGGCGTGGTGGTCATAAACGTCAAGCCAAGGAAGCTGGCGCCAGGTCCAGCAACCCCCAGTCCGGTCAATGGACAAAGAACAACTCAAGCCTATTCGACCCGAGCCGCCAGCCATGTGCAATTCATGGTACTCCTAAAAGGACGGCAAACATACCAACAGAGAATGCAGAATATTCAAAACAAAGCGACCGGTCGTGTGCGGGAAACAATGAAGGGAAGTGTCTAGTCAAGAGACCCCCCCAGGGCACAAACAATACGGTCGATCGCCCCCCTATCATACAAACCGCGGCAATTCAATTGCCGCACCCCCAGACCAAATGGTCCAGGGGCTCCATAACACATAAATCCCCCGTGGGTATGAATTTGCAAATAAAGAGGTCAGGCGCAAGGGCCAAGTTCATTGGCCCACCGCTCTAACGGTTGTTCTCAGATAACCAAAAAACGCCACATTATCGGCGCATTCCCCTCATACGGTAACTCATCGTCCGCCAACGGGATGAACCACGCTGGCTAGATTCCATGTGGTAGGCCGTAAGGCCAAAACCAATGATATACTCACGCCTACGTACAAGGCCAAACCCCGCCACTAGAGCGGAAATCATACAGCTGCCGGAGTAACAAGTCGTGCATAACAATCAATATTTTGATATAACAGCCAACCATCCGGACACCAACTGAGGAGTCCGGGCTACTTCTCGGAATAACGGCTGGGGTCACCAGGGTCCGATCAGGAACCTCTAGACCAACTACGAGAGGACGCTCGGCCGCCTCCAAACATTTACCTTCGCAAACTAACTTTTATGCAGGACAGGATTGGCAGCGTGGACTCTGCCCAGACACACAAGGACAGGACCATGCAGGTAGAAGGCAGCTCAGATCCATTTTTGATCCATCCATAGCCCCCTCCAGTCCGGCCATAACAGGTTCCGCCAAAAACCATCCCTTCTCATAATCATAAATCACACTCATATGCATAGACATATCATCCTACTGCACTGCGTAGACTCAAATAACATGCACCAGCCATGGTTTGTCATCGATGCCTCTTTGCCACAATACGGCACCCACGCTTCGTGTGACGCCTGGTTATGCCAGGGGCTGCACAATATGGCAACAAAGTCCGACCACCTTTTGGTCGCTCGGCACCCCGAACTTATAGCACTATATGCATCAGCTCCGAATCATGTCTTGGGTCATTGGTTGGGTTTGCCCGGCTCCCATGTTTTGGTACCTTACGTTCCGTTCCATCTGCTAAGGTAGCGCTGGGAGAACTACTATGATTGCGTCCCGGTTCAGCCGGACGAGCGCCTCAATAGAGAAAGCCAAAAACCGACCGTCATGATGCTGCGAGAGCCGGTCAGCTGTTCGAGAGGTTGTAAAATCCTTAAAGATTTATTCCGCATAACGCCACTATAAAATGCAGATTGCGACGGATCGGTCTTCCGATCAGGTGCCAATAGAGCCCCTAGTCCGGCCTTCCGAACACTAGGGGCTGCGCCGACCATACTCGAATTCCTATGGCTAAGTGAGAGTAGTAAAGCCCTATAGTCCGATTGCCTGGTTCGTGGTGAGAAACACCTCCTCATAAGGACCCAATCATGGGATAAAGAGTGTTCAGAAATACCCCGAACACCCCCGTACTTCTCACGTGGGGGCTAAAGCCGACGACTGGCCAACTCTCAGAATTTACATACAATAAACAGCCGCAAAGGAAGAACATATCTTCAAACAAAACAGGCAACATAAAATAAAAGTGCCATTATCCCATAGTACAAACATTGGAAAAAATGCCCTCAGGGAAATATAATGTCTTTGGTGCACTTATCCGCTGCCAGGAGGGAATCCTTCATTACACCTTCATAATACAGTTCGGGCTTGCAATGCTCCTTACCCTCTGGTGGCCCCTCAGTTATCAGATTCTCCGCATCAAGCTTCCCCCAATGCACTTTTGCATGGGCAAGCGCCATTCACACACCTTCTATACAGACTGATCGCTTGATAGTATCAAGCGGAGGACAGGCGCCCACAATCCGCTTCACGAGTCCGAAGTAACTGCTTGGAATTGGCTCTGCATGCCACAGCCAGATGACCAAGTCCTTCATGGCTAATTCGGCCGCCTGGTGTAGTTCGACCAGTTGCTTCAGCTGATCGATAAAAGGCACCGGATAGTTCGGCGCCAGATACTGCGACCAGAAGTCCCTCCCCGGAGACTCCCTCTCCTCGGTCAGGTAAAATTGGGAAGCATCTGATATGCTGCGAGGCAGATCCGCAAGCGCCCCTGTCAAAACAAGAATTCAGCTTGCCACTTAGAGTTCTCCATGCTATAATGTAATAATGGCCATAGATACAACAAGCCTTACCAGCTGCAACTTTTCGGGCCTCCTGAATATCCCGTACAGCACCTCGGGCTTCTTCCCGAGCATCTTCCGCGGTTTGGAGAGCTTGGGCGAGTTCGGATTCTTTCCCTGCTAGACTCTGCTCCAAGCTCTCGCTTTTCATCATAGCTTCCTGGAGCTCCCGCTCAGCTGTGACGACCCTGGCCTCGTGTTTTTCACGCAGCGCCTATTCAGTGGAAGCCTTCTCGTGGGCATCAGCCACTGCCTTCTTCAACGCCTCGTATTCGGCACTCACTCCTAGGGCGTATAACACAAATACTTTTCAATAGGCACATTTATTCATTTTTGCCCAATGCAAGACAATGCTCAAACATACCTTGCTTCTCCTCCAATTGCTTCTTCACATGGCCAAGTTCTTCTTCGGCCCGTTCCAGGCTCTGCTTCAGTTCGGACACTTCCGCATCATGAGTGGCTGTCCTCTCCGCAGACGCCTGTTTTCAAACAAATGGGTACATAAAGGTTCCCATTACAATAGAGGGTTTGATCCGCTGCCCGGCTCTGTTTTTCCGGACAGTGTATCAGGGGCTACTCCTCATATCATAATAATTCTTCAAAGGTTCATTAGAAACCATACCTCAAAGGCCTTTATAAGGCCAAGACAGGACTCATTCATCCCGCTTTCGGCAGCCTGAATCTTTCCAACCACTGTACCCATAAGGGTTCGATGTTCATCGACGACGGACGCGTTCTTTAGCGCTGTCAATAAACCACCCGGCAGCTCTGCGTAGACAGAGGTTGCCGGCGAAGTAGTCAAACCTCACTCCGTGGAAGGTGGCCGCTTGCCCAATCTTGGAGCCTTAGAGGCCTCCAGAACCTTATCCGGCTCCGAGTCTCTTTGAGACGACACCTCGGTGTCGCGCCCGGACTTCGGAAACGGAGTCCCCGGAGGCATCTCGCTCGCCACGGCATTCGAGCTCAACGAATCCTCCGATGAGGATTGTCCGGCAGGAGACCCCGCCGGGAAGTATGAAATGTGGCGACAGTTAAAACTGCTATACCCAGACGACCCTGGATACATAGGCGTATTCGGATTTCGGTTACTTACAATTTTCCCAGGGGCTGGGCCTCGGGATCCCACTCCGAGCTGTTATCGGCAGCCGGGGTGGATGCCTCTGGAGGGGAACCTCACCCTCTCTTGGGCGACTCAGCCTCCAGGGGCGGGTAAGCTGCATGCTTCTTCCCGCCTGCATAGTGAGGCTCGTCCTCCTATGCCTCCTCCTCTTCGTCTTCGAAAGAAGGAGCATTGCTGGAGCCTTCGGACCTGGTGTCTGGAGCCTCGCGACAACAGAGGCCACTCCGGGTCTTCTTGACCTTCTTGGAGGCCTCCTTCTTGGGCGCCTTGTAAGGTGCATGGACCAGCACCTTCGTCAGAAGAGGTCCGGCCGGTTCCCACGGCAGTGGGGCCGAACATTGTATCCGCTCCACCTTATTTATCCATCCCTGAAGTTACGACGAGATACGATCAGAGTTTTTCCTCAGGACATGCCAACTAAAGCATGGATAGACAGGTCATGGTTGTAACTTACTGGGCTTGGAGAATGGGATAATTGATACCCCCGATCCTCGGTGGAATCCGGCCATTTGCCGGACCTGAAGAGCACCTTCCAGATATCCTCATGGGAGGAATCATAGAGCTCCCGGAGGGTTTGGTGCTCGGCTGGGTCGAACTCCCACAGAGTGCAGGCTCGACGCTGGCAAGGGAGAACCAGGCGAACTAGCATCACCTGGACCACGTCTACAAGTTTGACGTCCTTGTCAACCATACTCTAAACGCGCGTCTGGAGCAGGGACAGCACATCGAACGAGCACCAGTTAGGACCCTTCTTGGGCTAGGACGTGAGCCGCAGTGGAGCTCTGGATCTGAACTCAGGAGCTGCAACCCATTTTCGCCGCGTGGTTCGGTGATATAAAACCACTGCTACTGCCACTCCTTGACAGAGTCGTTGAAAGTGCCTTTCGGCTAAATTACCTTGGGCATCTTGCTCACCATGGTGCCGCCGCATTCGGCGTGTTCGCTACTCACCACCTTGGTCTTCACATTGAAAATCTTCAGCCACGGGCCGAAGTGAGGCGGAATCCAGAGGAAGGCCTCGCGTGCGACGATGAATGTCGAGATATTGAGAAAAGAGTTGGGGGAAAGATCATGAAAATCAACCCCATAGTAATACATGACTCCACGTACAAATGGGTGGAGGGGAAACCCGAGCCCACGGACAAAATGGGGAAGGAACACAACTCTCTCGTGAGGCTCCGGAGTAGGGACAACCTGTCCTGCCGGTGGGAGGCAGTGGCCAATCTTCTTGGCCAAATATCCGGCTTCCTGGAGCCTCTTGATATCCTTCTCCCGGACGGTAGAAGACATCCATTTGCCTCCTGCTCTGGATCCGGACATCTTCGGAAAACCTCTCTTCGATGGAGAAATAGAGCACTTGGGCATTAGGGCTCGAGTAGGGGAGAAGGCGTGGGTAAAAGAGGAGGAGACCTTGTCTCTTTATAAGAGAAGTAAAGAGCTTCTTGCGCCTCCCCACTTGCTTGGTGGAACCCGCTCGCCTCCCACTCGCCACGATTAGCGGTGTGGTTGGATTACCCATACCCATATTGATAATAATCCTGTGATAAAGGGACACGATCTTCGCTTCGACAAGACGTGCTAAGGAAACCGCCTCGCAATATACGTTGAGGCTGGGCGTGGGAAAACGACTCGGATAGTGACCTGGCTGTAATGGCATGTCGCGTCGTCTAAAAAGTTGTCAGCTGAAGTATCATTCTCCCTACGGTGGTATGTGAAGGTCGTTTTGCAGATCCGGACATGGCCTATATGTTCGATAATAACCTTGGAGTATTCAGAGGAGGAACCCACCTTGTAATGCCGAAGACAAGACTACGCGCCGGACTCATCGTCATTGAAGCCTGGTTCAGGGGCTACTGAGGGAGTCCTGGATAAGGGTGTGATACATCTCTGTCGTATCTACAATTTTTGATTGTTCCATGCCAATATTCTTCAACTTTCATATACTTTTGGCAACTTTTTATTCTATTTTTTGGGACTAACATATTGATCCAGTGCCCAGTGCCAGTTCCTGTTTGTTGCATGTTTTATGTTTCGCAGAAAACCAATATCAAACGGAGTCCAAACAGGATAAAAACGAACGGAGAATTATTTTGGAATATTTGGGATTTTCCGGAGGAAGAATCAACGCGAAACAGTGTCTGAGGTGGCCACGAGACAGGGGGGCGCGTGCCCTACCCCTGGGTGCGCCCTGGGCTCTCATGGGCCACCCGTAAGGCGGTTGAGGCTCTACTTTTGCTGCAAGAAAGCTAATTTCATGAGAAAAATCTGGGCGAAAGATTCACCCCAATCGGAGTTACGGATCTCCAGCTATAAAGGAAACGGTGAAGGGGTAGAATCAGGGAACGCACAAACAGAGAGAAACAGAGAGATAGATCCAATCTCGGAGGGGCTCTCGCCCCTCCCAAGCCATGGGAGCCAAGGACCAGAGGGGAAACCCTTCTCCCATCTAGGGAGGAGGTCAAGGAAGAAGAAGAAGAAGGGGCCCTCTCCCCCCTTGCTTCCGGTGGCGCCGGAGCGCTGCCGGGGGCCATCATCATCACCGCGATCTTCACCAACACCGCCGCCATCTTCACCAACATCTCCACCAACTCTTCCTCCCTCTATGCAGCGGTGTAACCTCTCTCTTACCCTCTATAATCTCTACTTAAACATGGTGCTCAACGCTATATATTATTCCCCAATGATGTATGGCTATCTTATGATGTTTGAGTAGATCTGTTTTGTCCTATGGGTTAATTGATGATCGTGATTGGTTTGAGTTGCATGTTTTATTATTGGTGTTGTCCTATTGTGCCCTCCGTGTCGCGCAAGCGTGAGGGATTCCCGCTGTAGGGTTTGCAATATGTTTATGATTTGCTTATGGTGGGTTGTGTGAGTGACTGAAACACAAACCCGAGTAAGTAGGTTGTTTGCGTATGGATAAAAGGGGACTTGATACTTTAATGCTATGGTTGGGTTTTACCTTAATGAATCTTTAGTAGTTGCGGACGCTTGCTAGAGTTCCAATCATAAGTGCATATGATCCAAGTAGAGAAAGTATGTTAGCTTATGCCTCTCCCTCAAATGGAATTGCAACAATGATTACTGGTCTAGTTATCGATTGCCTTGGACAAATAACTTTCTCATAACAAAAGGCTCTCTATTAATATTTACTTTATTGCATCTTTATCTAAACAGCCCCTACTTTCTATTTACGTGTTCTTTATTATCTTGCAACCCTATCAAACAACACCTACAAAGTACTTCTAGTTTCATACTTGTTCTAGGTAAAGCGAACGTCAAGCATGCGTAGATTTGTATCGATGGTTGATAGAACTTGAGGGAATATTTATTCTACCTTTAGCTCCTCATTGGGTTCGACACTCTTACTTATTGAAAACTGTTGCGATCCCCTACACTTGTGGGTTATCAGGGGGTATCCGGACAGCCGGACTGTACACATCGTCCGGACTGTAGAAGCGTCAAGATACAAGACTCAAGACTTAGGCTCATGTCCGGATGGGACTCTCCTTTGCGTGGAAGACAAGCTTGGCGATCCGGATATTATATTTCCTTCCTTGTAACCGACTCCATGTAAACCCTAGCTCTCTGGTGTCTATATAAACCGGAGAGCATGGTCCTTAGAAGGCCGATCACAATTACAATCATACCATCATAGGCTAGCTCTTAGGGTTTAGCCTCTATGATCTCGTGGTAGATCTACTCTTGTACTACTCATATCTTCAATATTAATCAAGCAGGAAGTAGGGTTTTACCTCCATCGAGAGGGCCCGAACCTGGGTAAATATTGTGTCCCTTGCTTCCTGTTACCATCAGCCTAAGACGCACAGATTGGGACCCCCTACCCGAGATCCGCCGGTTTTGACACCGGCAGCTGGCCACCTTGACTCAAAACCAGGAGGGCATGGAGAGGATCATGGAGCAGAAGTTCTATGACTTGGATGTGAAGGTAACTGAGATCCAGTCTATTGTTGAGCAGCTTCAAGATGATATGCAGGAGAGGAAGGGCAAGACAACCACTGATGCATTTGCCAGAGTTCCTAGAGCTCAGAGATCAGCTGCAGTGCCAGTGACAGACACCAGAGCCACTTCATCTGCACCAGCTGCAGCTCCTACAGCTCCAGTGCAACCAGCTCCAGCACCTACACCTCCATCTCCATCCACATCAACTGAAGCTTTCGTCCTTGGAGTCATATCTACACCACCACATCAAGACCAAGCCTGAGAGACGACATAGTACTATGCATTTTCTAGGAACTTTTTGGTAACTTGTTGCCAAAGGGGGAGAAAAATGTATAGATCATAGGCTTCGAGAGAGAGAGAGAGTTTGCTTTTGTTCTCTCTTGCTTTGGTGGTTAAACTTTATTTGCTTGTTTGAGATACTTTATGTCTGTGTGATACCTAGATGATCATGTGTTTGATCATATGCTACATTTATTATTGTTGGATGACATTAACCCATCTATCTCTATTTGATCATTCACTTTGTTGTGTGATGAGTGCATGTATTCAATCTTTATTATTTTGAGCACTCCACCAAGATGTATGTGACATGGAAGAGTAACCCATGGGCCTAGCTCTTTGTGCATTTGCAGTCCAAAGCAAATCTTAAACTATGCACAAATTTAGGGGAGCTCTTGCTTATCACATACTTCTCAAAGCGACAATGATTTTCACTCTTATTATTATTTGTCGAAGCTTTGATCTATATGTTGTCATCAATTACCAAAAAGGGGGAGATTGAAAGTGCAACTATCCCTAGGTGGTTTTGGTAATTCCTAACAACATATAGCTCATTGAGCTAACATCATTCCAAGATGAACATTTCAGGAAAAGCTCAATGAATGGCATGGCATGGATAAGGAAAGTGGATCCCTCAAAATACTAAGGATAAAAGGATTGGCTCAAGCTCAAAAGCTCAAGACTCTACATTTTATATTTTAGTGATCCAAGATCACATTGAGTCTATAGGAAAAGCCAATACTATCAAGGAGGGACGAGGTGTTGTTTAATGAGTTTCTTGCTCCACAGTGCTTAGTGATATGCTCCAAAAACCCTCAACTACTTTCTCATATCCACATATGGCCCAAACCAAAAGTCAAACTCGGACCCACCAATTCTTTCTACCCGGCGCCACCGAGTTCAGATGTCATAGCCACTGCCACAAACCCTAGGCAAATCGGTCTCACCAATATGGATCTCGGTCTCACCGAGATGGGATTGTAATCTCTCTGTTTCCGTTCATAACGTTTCGGTCTCACCGAGATGAGAGATCGGTCCCACCGAGATTGCAATGTAAACTCTCTGTTTCCTTTTCGTAACATTTCGGTCTCACCGAAATGAGCGAACCGGTCCCACCGAGTTTACCTGACCAACTCTCTGGTTAGCTTATTACCAAAATCGGTCTGACCGAGTTTGTTGATTCGGTCCCACCGAGATTGGTAAATTGTGTGTAACGGTTAGATTTTGTGTGCAGGCTATATATACCCCTCCACCTCCTCTTCATTCGTGGAGAGAGCCATCAGAAGAAACCTACACTTCCAACTTAAGATTTTTGAGAGAGAACCACCTACTCATGTGTTGAGGCCAAGATATTCCATTCCTACCATATGAATCTTGATTTCTAGCCTTCCCCAAGTTGCTTTCCACTCAAATCTTCTTTCCACCAAATCCAAATCCTATGAGAGAGAGATGAGTGTTGGGGAGACTATCATTTGAAGCACAAGAGCAAGGAGTTCATCATCAACACACCACTTGTTACTTCTTGGAGAGTGGTGTCTCCTAGATTGGCTAGGTGTCACTTGGGAGCCTCCGACAAGAATGTGGAGTTGAACCAAGGAGTTTGTAAGGCCAAGGAGATTGCCTACTTCGTGAAGAGCTACTTCTAGTGAGGCAAGTCCTTCATGGGCGACGACCATGGTGGGATAGACAAGGTTGCTTCTTCATGGACCCTTCGTGGGTGGAGCCCTCCGTGGACTCGCGCAGCCGTTACCCTTCGTGGGTTGAAGTCTCCATCAACGTGGATGTACGATACCACCACCTATCGGAACCACAACAAAAACATCCGTGTCTCCAATTGCGTTTGAATCGTCCAAGCCCTTCCCTTTACATTCTTGCAAGTTGCATGCTTTACTTTCCGCTGCTCATATACTCTTTGCATGCTTGCTTGAATTGTGTGAAGATTTCTTGACTTGTGCTAAGATAGCTAAATCTGCCAAAGACTAAAATTGGGAAACGGATAAGTTTTTAATTGGTCAAGTAGTCTAATCACCCCCCCCCTCTAGACATACTTCTGATCCTACACCTCCATTGAGAGGGCTCGAACCTGGGTAAACATTGTGTCCCTCGCTTCCTGTTACCATCAGCCTAAGACACACAGATCGGGACCCCCTACCCGAGATCCGCCGGTTTTGACACTGACATTGGTGCTTTCATTGAGAGTAGTTCTGTGTCGTCACTGTAGGGTGTGATGGAGCCTTCAATCGTCAACAACACGGTCCAGGGGGAGAATTTTTTCCCCGGACAGATCTTCGTGTTGGCGGCTTCGCACTACAGGCCAATTCGCTTGGTCATCTGGAGCAGATCGATAGCTACGCCCCTGGCCACCAGGTCAGGTTCGAAAACATGAACAACACAGCGGATATTCGTGGGGACTTGATACTCGACGGATTTGGGCTTGCGCCAGGAGCACCGAACAGTCACGATGAGCATGGCTTAGACCTGCCGTCGGACGATGCTCGGGACATCACCCCTTCAGTAAAAGCCTCGGATCTAAATCCGGAGCAGGTTGCGTTGCCCAAGGACGGAGGGGTGGACCCCGCCCCACAGGCCGCACACTCATCGGCGATGGATCCGAATACATGTCTCACCTCTGTGGAAGCCTGTAACCCCGGGCCCCCGGACTCGTATCCAATTGTTGGTTCCGGTCCGCACACCCTCGAGCCAGCCGAGCCAGGTAATGGAGTTTACCGCTGTGGATATCATCCAGCACTCGCCCTTTGGTGACATGTTGAACTCATTAAAGTCTCTCTCGTTGTTAGTAGGCTCTAGGCCGAACTATGTCCGACTTGAGTGGGAAGCAGGCGACGAAGGAATTCGCTGCCAACCCACCACCCACTTCATTGCCACGGTCGACGATTTAACCGACGTGCTTGACTTCGACTCCGAAGACATCGACGGTATGGACGATGATGCCGGAGAAGTACAGGAGCCACCGCTCACAGGGCGGTGGACAGCCACCTCCTTATACGATATATACATGGTGGACACTCCAAAGGAAACCAATGGCGATGAGGCAACAGAGGATAACCCCTCAGGGAGAAAAGCAAAGCATGGGCGTCGTCGGTGCCGCTCCAAGCCCCGCCACAGCAATACCGGCCCCGGAGATGAAAGCAATCCGGATGGTGCCAAAGAGGAATACAACCATGACCAGCCCGCCTTCGAGCATGCCGAACAGGAAGATAAGCAAGTCAGCCCAGACGAACAGGCGACTAACGGATATCCGGAGGAGGACAACTATATGCCCCCCTCCGAAGACGAGATTAGCCTCAGCGACGATGAGTTCAGCGTGCCCGAGGATCCCGTGGAGCAGGAGCGCTTCAAACACCGGCTTATTGCCACCGCATGAAGCCTGAAGAAGAATAAGCAGCAACTCCAGGCTGATCAAGACCTGCTCACAGATAGATGGATTGAAGTCCTGGCAGCCGAGGAATACAGACTCGAGCGCCAAACGGCTGACCGGCCACCCCGTGGCCAAGATAAAACAGGATATCAGCCCAAATACCAACCTGCACCCCCACGTCAATACACTACTGCCCGGGGTAACATGCAAGACCTGCAAGATATACTGGAAAACAAAGCAGCACAGCCAAGATCGATCTATGGATTGCGGGGGCGTGCCCCAGCGTGCGACGATGATCGTCACGCCGGATACACTATCAACAAGTCCAGCCAGGCCGAACACAGCAACCCAGACCAATTCGAACTGCGTAGCCACATAGCCCGGCATAGAGGCGCCGCACACCCCCTCTGCTTCACCGACGAAGTGATGGATCATGAATTTCCAGAAGGGTTCAAACCCATAAACATCGAATCATACGATGGCACAACAGACCCTGCAGTGTGGATCGAAGATTTCCTTCTCCACATTCACATGGCCCGCGGAGACGATCTACACGCCATCAAGTATCTTCCCCTTAAGCTCAAAGGACCAGCCCGGCACTGGCTAAACAGCCTGCCAGCAAATTCCATTGGCAGTTGGGAAAACCTGGAAGACGCATTCCTCGACAACTTCCAGGGCACATATGCGCGACCACCGGACGCCGACGACTTGAGCCACATTACTCAATAGCTCGGAGAGTCATCCAGGAAATTCTGGACCCGGTTCCTAACTAAAAAGAACCAAATAGTGGACTGTCCGGACGCCGAAGCCCTGGCGACTTTTAAGCATAATATCCGTGACGAGTGGCTCACTCGACACCTTGGCCAGGAAAAACCCAAGTCCATGGCAGCTCTCACAACATTAATGACCCGCTTTTGCGCGGGTGAGGACAGCTGGTTGGCTCGCAGCGGCACCACGCCACATTCCGGCACTTCGGATATCCACGACAGTAACGGCAAGCCACGATGCAACAGACACAAGCGACGGAACAACGGCAACAACACTGAAGACACGGCAGTAAATGCCGGATTCAGCGGATCCAAGTCCGGTCAGCGGAAGAATCAGTTCAAAAGAAACTATCAGGGACCGTCCAGTCTGGACCATATACTGGAGCGCTCGTGCCAAATTCATGGCACCCCAGACAAGCCAGCTAACCACACCAACAGAGACTGCTGGGTATTCAAACAGGCCGGAAAAATAAATGCCGAAAACAAGGACAAGGGGCTGCATAGCGACGATGACGAGGAGCCCCAGCGTCCAAACACGGGGGGACAGAAGAAATCCCCCCCCCAGGTGAAAACGGTCAACATGATCTATGCCACTTACATCCCCAAGCGGGAACGGAAGCGAGCACTACGGTACGTCTACGCGATGGAGCCAGTCGCCCCCAAGTTCAACCCATGGTCAGCTTGTCCGATCACCTTTGATCGTAGGGATCATCCTACTAGCATCCATCACGGCGGCTCAGTCGCATTGGTGTTAGACCCAATCATCGACGGATTCCACCTCACGCGAGTCCTTATGGATGGCGGCAGCAACCTAAACCTGCTTTATCAGGATATAGTGTGCAAAATGGGCATCGACCCCTCAAGGATCAAGCCCACCAAAACCACCTTTAAAGGTGTAATTCCTGGAGTAGAGGCCCGCGTACGGGCTCTATAACATTGGAAGTGGTCTTCGGATCTCTAGACAACTTCCGAAGCGAAGAGTTAATCTTCGATATCATCCCTTTACGTAGTGGTTACCACGCACTGCTTGGACGAACCGCATTCGCTAGATTCAATGCGGTACCACACTATGCATACCTCAAGCTCAAGATGCCAGGCCCGCGCGTGGTCATAACAGTCAATGGAAACATGGACCACTCTCTCCGTACAGAAGGGTATACTGCAGCCCTCGCGGCAGAGGTACAATGCGGCCTCCTCCGGCAAACCACCAATCCGGCAACGACAACCTCAAGCATCGTCAAGCGAGTCTGGAGCACCCTGCAACAGGATCAACAGGCACGCCAAGAGCGTGATTAGCAGTCCGGCCTCCGCTAACACCCCATTAAAGCAGCATTCGTGCCACACGTACACAATTACGCACTCAAAATACCATGGGCACAGGCGGAGGCGCAACAGTGACTCAGTCAACAGTGCGGTATCACCGCAACATACCTTCATAATCTTTCCCTTTTACCTTTTAGGACATTGCTTTAGTGTAGCCTCTTTAGAAGAGCCGGATTGACGGACTTACATAGGAGAGAAAACCAAGGAGGCAACAGGCTTTGCGCACAAAAGGAAACACCCAGGTGGAATCTATTTACGATCGTTATACCCGTTTTATCTATCTGTACGTGACCTGCCCCCGGATAGGACATGTCAAATAGTCATATTTATCTCCGCTTAATGCATTCGTTGTAAACATACGCTTAAACATATTATTCATCAACGGGAGATCACATATAGCGTCAGCTTATCAGTCTTATTTGAGCATTTTTTTCTCGCAAATGTTTATTTGATATTGCATCCGTACACCTTGGTACGTTCAGTTTGCCAGGGGCTTCTTATGGCGCCCCATAATATGGCAAGTTAAGTCCGAACACTTTCAACAGTGCGGCACCCCAAACTTATAGCACTATATGCATCAGCTCCGAATCATGTCTTGGGTCTACAGTTGGGTTAGCCCGGATCCCTTGTTTTGGTACCTTACGTTCCGTTATATCGGCTAAGGTAGCGCACGGAGAACTACTGCGATTGTGTCCCGGTTCTTCCAGATGAGCACCACAGTAGAGAAAGCCGAAAACTGACCGGCATGATGTGGCGAGAGCTGGTCGCTGTTCGAGAGGTCTTAAAATCCTTAAAGATTTTTCCGCTTTAGGCCATAAATCGGCTTCGTCCGATCCAGGCGTATATAGCGCCCCAATTCGGCCTTCCGGATTCTAGGGGCTTCGCCGGAATTTAAAATTGTAGAATTCTATGGCTAAGTGAAAGTTATAAAGCCGCATAGCCCGATTGCCTTGTTCGCTGCGCCGGACACCTCCTTAAGGGACCAAACATTTGAATAAAGAGTGTCCGGGTTTCCACGAACACCCCAGTACTAGTTACGTGGGGGCGGAAGCCAACGATTGGCCTACTTTCAGAATTTTATAAATAGCCGCACAGAAGGTAATATTTTAAATAACAAAAGCGCTACATAGCGCAAGTAACTTCGTCCTTAAATTACAAACATGACAGAAGTGAATTCATTCTAAAATTGTGTCCTTGGTACATTCATCGGCCACGAGACGAGCGCCCTTCATAACGCCATCGTAATACTTCTCCGGATAGCGATGCGCCTTGCCCTCCGGCGGCCCGTCCTTCACCAGCTTCTCCGCATCCAGCTTGCCCCAATGCACGTTCGCGCGGGCAAAGGCCCGGCGGGCACCCTCAATGCAAACGGATCGCTTTATGACTTCGAGCCACGGACAGGCATTCACCATCCGCTTGATCAGGCCAAAGTAGCTAGCTGGCAGGGGCTCACCAGGCGACATCTGGACTATGAAATCTTTCATAGCCATTTCGGCCACCCTGTGGAGTTCGACCAACTGCTTCAGTTGGTCACTCAGAGGCTTTGGATGTTTGGCCCCAGCATACTGGGACCAGAACTGCTTCTCCGTTGAGCTCCCCTCATGGGCACGGTAGAACTCCGCGGCATCTGATATGCTGTGTGGAAGATCTGCGAATGCCCCTGGAGAGCTCCGAACTCGGGTAAGTAAAAGAAACGCCTCCTCCACATGTTTTCTTTGCATAAAGAATTTCTTACCACCGCTATCTTCTTGGCCTCCTGGACTTCCTATTGTGCCTTCTCGACTTTGGCCTTGGTGTCTTTTATAGTAGCAAGGGCCTTCGCAAGCTCGGCCTCTTTCGCCTTAAGCTCATGCTCCACGGACTCGAACTTTTTGCCGAGCTCCTGGAGCTCTTGTTGTACCTCACCCACTCGGGCGTACTGCTTCTCGCGCTCTGTGTGTTCCAAGGCCGCCTTGTCTTCGGCCTCGGACAGCGCTTTCTTTAGAGAGGCCACTTCGGTGGTGGCCCTTGTTACAAAATCATGACGCTTCGTTGTTAGAATAACTAATTTTATATACCCTTCATTATATGAGAGCGGGGAATCACTCACCTTTGTTCTCTTCGAGCTGCCTCCTCGTGAGGTCGATCTCTCCTTGCGCCTGCTCCAGGTCTTGTTTTAGTCCGGCGATCTCGGCCGTACGGAACGCAGCGGCAAGCAGCACAGCCTGCTTATTCACATTCAAACTTATTGTTAGACTTCCACGGAATATAATTGACCCTCCGTTTGGTTTTTCCTTCCGAACACCAAACAGAGTATCAGAGGCTACTACCTATCGGGTGGTAATTTCACACATTTTTATTACTTACCTCAAAGCCTGTCAGGAGTCTGGTGCAAGCTTCGGTTAGTCCGCTCTTGGCGGATGAAACCTTCTGAATCACCGCACTCATAAGAGTACAGTGCTCTTCATCCATGGAAACGCCCCGAAGCGCTTCCAGCAGACAATCCGGCGCCTCGGGCGCAACGAAAGTCCTCGACACAGACGGCTCTCCCTCCCTAATGAGGGGCTGCCCGCCTGAGTCCGGAACCAGTGAAGGCTCTGAAACAGTGTTCGGTTGAGAGCCTGGCCTACTGTGGCTCTCACCGACACGATCCACAGGGATCTTGAACCCCGCGTGTCCGACGTCTGGAATGCCGCCTTGGGGCGCCTCCAGAGCCACCTTCCCCCCGCTCTGGGAGCCTTTGGGACAACACCTCCATGTCATCTACAGGCTGAGGAGTAGTGGCCGTCGGGAGCGAGTTCATCGCCGAATCGCTCAAAGACCCATCCGAAGATGACACCTCGTGATGGACCCTAGCTGGACTACATACAAGTTCGGCGTTATAACAAAACTATGAAGCAAAATTACGATAGAGTGCGGATACTTACGATCGCACTAGGGGCTTCTTCCTAGGCAGCCACCCCTCCTCGCTATCGGCGACGGTGGCGGAGTAGTCCGGAAGGGACGCCTTTCCCTTCTTGGACGTCCCAGCCTCCCCCTCCGGGACGGCCTTCCTCTTTTTCTCCCCTCCAATACGGGGAGGGGGAGTTTCTTCTTGTTTCCCCCCGCCTCCGCGGGAGGAACCTGCCTCGTCGTCATCGGATGACGAGGGTGTGACGGCCTTGCGCCGGGGGCCTCTCCTGGCCCCATGGTCCGCCCTCTCAGGCCCCCGTCCTCTCCGAATGGGGCGGCCTCCTCTTCTTCTTCTTCTTCCCCTTCGGGGGAGGAGTGAGCCTTGACGTTTTCGGATGAGGCTTCCGGTGCAACCTTACGCTGGAGACCCTTTCGGATCCCTGGGGCCTTCTTTTCGGCCTTCTTCTCCGGCACCTTGTAGGGCACCGGGACCAGCATCTCTATCAGGAGAGCATCAGTCGGGTCTTCTAGCAGCGGAGCCGGACAGTCAATCTGCTCCGCCGTCTCCATGTAATCCTGAACAAATATGCACAATTACTTAAGGCTCCCCCGTGAATATATTGGGAAGAACCGAATCCGGTGGTAGCCTGAGAACTCACCTGACTAGGAGGCCGCGCGGCATGGAGCCCACGGTCCTCGGATGTGGGAGGAGGTACTTCGGAGGCCTTGAACAACGCCTTCCACGCATTTTTGTGCTTCATGCCGTAGAGCCTCTGAAGCGTCTAGTGTTCGGCCGGGACGAACTCCCACAGATTGAATGCCCGCCTTTGGCACGGCAAAATCCGGCGAACGAGCATGACCTGGATCACGTTGACAAGCTTGATGTTCTTGTCCTTCATGCTCTTGATGCAGTTTTGGAGTCCAGTCAGCTCTGTAGATTCGCCCCAGGACAGGCCCTTCTCATCCCAGGAGGTGAGCCGCATGAGGGTTCCGGATCGGAACTCGGGGGCTGCCGCCCAGTTGGCGTCGCGTGGCTCGATGATGTAGAACCACCCCGACTGCCACCCCTTCACAGATTCCGCAAAGGAGCCGTCAAGCCAGGTGATGTTAGGCATCTTGCCCACCATGGCTCCTCCGTACTCCACTTGTTGGCCGCTCACAATCTTCGGCTTCACGCAGAAGATTTTCAGCCACAAGCCGAAATGAGGCTTGATGCGGAGGAAGGCTTTGCATACGATGATGAACGGCGAGATGTTGAGGACGAAGTTCGGGGCTAGATCATGGAAATCTAGCCCGTAGTAGAACATGAGCCCACGGACGAAGGGGTGAAGTGGAAACCCCAGTCCACAGACGAAGTGGGCGAGAAACACGACCCTCTCGTGGGGTCCTAGGGTTGGAATGACCTGCCCGTCGTCTGGTAGCCGGTGCGCTATGTTTGCGGCCAAGTATTCGGCCGCCCGAAGATTCGTTATATCCTTCTCCTTGACGATGGAAGCCACCCACTTGCCTCCTGCTCCGAACATGTTTAGCTATGCGGAGAAGACTTGGACTAGGGCGCTAGAGCTCAAGGGGCAAGAGTGGGCAAAGGAGGAAGAAGGCGTGGGTAAAAATGGGGAACTCTTATCCCCTTATAGAGGCGACGGAAGCGGTGCGCCTCCCCACTTGTCCGTTGGGAATCACTTACCTCCCAAGCGCCACGATTGATGGCCTGGCGGAATTACCCATACCTGTATTGATGAGAATCCCATGATAAGGGGACACGATCTCTGCTTTGATAGGACGTGTCAAGGAAACCGCCTCGCAATATGCCCTATGGCTAGTTGAAGGAAAACGGTTCGAATAATGACCTGACCGTAATGACATGTTAGGTCTACAAAGTTGTCAGCAGAGTACATTTGTGAAATATCATTCTCTCTACGGTGATATATGAAGATCATTTTGCAGATCCGGACACGGTCTACATGTTCGATAATTACCTTGGAGTATTCAGAGAAGGAACCCGCCTTGCAATGCTGAAGGCAAGAATGCGCGCCGGACTCATCGTCATTGAAGCCTGGTTCAGGGGCTACTGAGGGAGTCCTGGATTAGGGGGTATCCGGACAGCCGGACTATATACATCGTCCGGACTATTGGAGCGTGAAGATACAAGACTCAAGACTCCGGCCCGTGTCCGGATGGGACTCTCCTTTGCTCGGAAGACAAGCTTGGCGATCCGGATATTATATTTCCTTCCTTGTAACCGACTCCATGTAAACCCTAGCCCTCTCCAGTGTCTATATAAATCGGAGAGGTTGGTCCTTAGAAGGCCGATCACGATTACAATCATACCATCATAGGCTAGCTCTTAGTGTTTAGCCTCTACGATCTTGTGGTAGATCTACTCTTGTACTACTCATATCTTCAATATTAATCAAGCAGGAAGTAGGGTTTTACCTCCATCGAGAGGGCCCGAACCTGGGTAAACATTGTGTCCCTCGCTTCCTGTTACCATCAGCCTAAGACGCACAGATCGGGACCCCCTACCCGAGGTCTGCTGGTTTTGACACCGACACCTGCCACTGGTATCCACCGCCGTCAACGGAAATCTTCACCGCCGTTGCCACCGTAGCGAGTTCACCGCCCAGTTAGGGTATGAACTCGACCCCTATGTGCAATCTTATCCTTTGATTCCCGCACTTAGATCAATGCCATGATTCTTACCACATATGACATTAGTCTATCCAGCAAAAACTTCCTTTAGATTAGTTTTGATTCCAAAATTTAGGGTTAGGTTTCCGCCGAACTCATCTCGGACCGACCGAGTTGTAGAAATCGGTCTCGCCAATTCGGCCTAGGTCCTTGCACTTGTAATTTTCGGTCTGACCGAAACTTACAAATCGGTGTGACCGAGTTCGATTCTCAGTGAAACCCTAGCAATCCCGGAGTTACCAAACTGTGTCTCGGTATGACCAATTCCACTAGTTTAGACTCTAATATTGCTTTGGTGTCACCAAGTTTAACAAATCGGTAGCTCCGAAATGTTTTCTGTAGGAAACAAAAAGTAAGTTTTTGACTCAATTGTTTTGCAAAAGCTCTGCACTTTGTGATGCTCATCCACTCTATCTAAACTACATCTGTTCACAGGGTCAGCTTTCAGTTTGCAGTATCAGCTTTGTCAGATCAGAGTGATAGTCAGAACAAGTCTAAGGAATAGGTCAATCTAAGTGAGGGCACTAGTCCCTCTAGCAGCTATGATGAGGGTAGCAGAAGCACCCCAAGGAACTTTCCCAAGGCAGCAACCAGGAAAAGGAGAAAGCGAAACTTAGATTCTGAGGATGAAGATTATGTTGCTGTTGAGGAGGAGGTCAGCCCCAAGAAGAAACATATCAAGAAAGAATTTGGCACAGCAGCTTCAACCCAGCCTGGTTTGCACAACAAAGCTCCTGCCAAGAGAGTGTCCATGTCTAAAGCTAGAGCATCAACTCAAGAGCAAGCTCAACCAGCATGTGGAGCTGGAAAAGAAAAGAAGGAAAGGAAGAGAGGGAGATGGTGCAAGTGAGTTGATCCCATGGCTGAATTTGAGAAGCACTCTTCAGATGGGGAAGAAGATGAAGAAGATGAAGAAGAGGATGCTGCACCAGCACCCAAAACTCAGAAGTTGATGGGGGATGCCATCAAGTCTGGGGCTGCTTCATCAAAGCCCAAGACTGGCCCCAAAGCTACTGCTCAAGCCCCCAAGTCTGCACCCAAGAGATCCACCAGGAATATACCAGCTGCTGAGAAAAACAAGGCCCATGTGCCTAAATTGGAAGAAGAAGAGGAAGCCCAAGTACTCAGAAAGTTGAAGCCAAAGATCCCTGATCATGATGATAATCATCTTGTGGCTGAAAACATGAAGGAGAGAAAGGATGCAGGTCTCAGATTGTGGAGAAAATCAGATCCCTATGCTGCAAGGAGAAGGACTACTGTGGACTACAAATTTCACACAAAGGAACACCAAGACTTCTATGAGACAATTCTGTTGGATAAGATGCCCATTGTGTGTGACATGAAGTGGGCAGATTGGGAATACATTGATGAAAATGAAGATCATTTCCCTGGAGTACATGAGAGCTTCAGACTCAATGGAATTGACACCTTTGTGGGTCAAAAATTGACCAAGTGGAATGATGAGCTTATCATGCAGTTCTATTCAACAGCTCACTTCTACCCAGATGGAAAAATTGTTTGGATGTCTGAGGGTACCAGGTACCAGTCTACTGTTGCTGAGTGGGCCAAGCTCATCAATGCTCCAGAAGAAGTTGAGGATGACATTGATGTCTATGCAAAGTGCAATAAAGATCACAACTCCATGGCCAACATGTACAAGGAGATACCTGACAAGGCCTTGGAAACACACAAGCTAGGCTCAATGTACTATCTATTGTCTGGACTGACCACCATAAACACCATCTTGAGGCACACCTTGTTGGCCAAATCAGGAGATCACAGGATGATCAGAGGCCACTCCATCAACTTGCTTCAATTGTTTGATGTGCCACAGAAATTCAAGGTGATGAGCTTGATAGTTGAAACCATCAAAAGAACTGCAGTAGACCAAAAGAGATCATGTGGGTATGCTCCACACATTCAGATGCTCATCAACTCCAAGATGGGCAAAGACGTATATCTGTTGGACAAAGAGCACCTTCCCTTGATGCCAAGTGTTGAAGAGGCATCCCAAGTATTTCTCAAGATCCTACATTAGTAGAGGCTCAGGAGAAGAGAGAAAAAGCAAAATAAGAGAAGGTAGCCAAGATGCCAAGTGTTGAAGAGGCATCCCAAGTATTTCTCAAGTCCAAACAAGACCAACTTGGCTATCTCATTTAGGAAACTTTGAGGACTGAGAAAGGCTTGGCCACCCTGACTCGGAATCAAGAGAGTCTTGAGAGAATTTTTGTGACAAAACTTCATGACTTGGATGTCAAGGTGACAGAAATTCAAACTTCTGTGGAGAAGATCCAAGAAGAGCTTGAGGATAGGAGTGACAAGACCACCACTAATGCTTACCAAAGGGTGCCCAGAAGACAGAGGTCTGCAGTAGTGCGAGTGACAGACACTAGAGCTACAACTTCAGCTCCTGCAGCCACAACTTTAGTTGCCCCTCCAGTTGCAACTCCACCAGCTCCTACAACCTCTTCAGATGCATTTGTTGCAGGACTCCTCTCCACACCACCTTCACACTCTTGTGCTCCCAAAGATCAATCTTAGAGATCCGCATAGCACTATACATTTTCAAGCTTTTTGGTAACTTATTGCCAAAGGGGGAGAAAGTGTATAGACCATAGGCTTCGAGAGAGAGAAAGAGAGAGCTTTGCTTCTTTTTGATATCTCTTGCTACTTAATTGTTTGCTTGTTTGGTTGATACTCTATTTATGTGTGTGCGAGATACTTGTATGATCATGTGCTTGATCATATCACACTTTAATGTTTGTGCTTGGATGATGATATTCTATAACTCATGTATGATCATTCACATCTTATCTTGGTGATGAGTGCATGTTTCATATTTTATCATTTTGAGCGCTCCACCAAGATGTATGTGACATGGAAGAGTAACCCATGATCCTAATCGATTGTCCATTTGCATTCAAAAGAATGTTTTTGAATAATGCACAAATTCAGGGGGAGCTCTTGCTTATCACATACTTATCAAAGCGACGATGTATTTCATTCTTATTACTCCCTCTGTTCACTTATATAAGACGTTTAAGCCTGTTCAGACAGTGCTCTAAGAAGTTCAAAACAAGCTGTCTTAAACGCCTTATAAAAACGAACGGAGGGAGTATCATTTGTCGAAGCTTTGATCTATATGTTGTCATCAATTACCAAAAAGGGGGAGACTAAAAGTGCAACTAATCCCTGGGTGGTTTTGGTAATTCTTAATAAGATATAGCTCATTAAACTAATATTCTTCCAAGATAATCATTTCAGAAAGTTCAATGATTGGTATGGCATGGTAACGCCCTGGACACACCTACCGGTGGTCGTTACTCCTGGCGGGATCAAGACTGGCCCCATAGATCAATACTAGTATTTTCTGCGCACTTTGTCCTCACTTGTGCACACCCAGGAGCAACTTCCCTGTCAGTCACCCATCCTGAAACTACTCCAAGCTGAGCATGCTTAACTTTGGAGTTCTTTCCAAACGGGCTCCTGGAAAAGAAGGAATTCCTTGTTGATATGAGTAGTCTATCATCCCTAATAAGCCAAGCTATCACAACTAGAGATGTGGACCCCTCAAAATGCTAAGGACACATATTGGCAAAAGCTCAAGACTCTACATTTTCATTTTAGTGATCCAAGATCACATTGAGTCCATAGGAAAAGACAATACTATTAAAAGGGGATGAGGTGTTGCTTAATGGCTTGCTTGCTCAAAATGCTTAGTGATATGCTCCAAAATCCCTCAACCACTTTCTCATTTCCACAAATTTCCTAAACCTAAAGTCAAACTCGGCCCCACCTATTTGATCCATCCAGCGCCACCGAGTTCATTTGACATAGCCATAACCAGAAACCATAATCAGTTCGGTCTCACCAAGATGGGATTGCAAACTCTCTTTTTCCCTTTGTAATGTTTCGGTTTAACCGAGATGAGTGATCGGTCCCACTGAGTTTGCAATGCAACACTACAAAAAATACACTTCCATGATGATACGTGTTTGTCACAGTAGGTCACGTTTTTTGTCATGCATGTACATCCATGATGATTTTATGACAGAATCAAGATAGTCATACTTGTGCTGTCGTAGAAGTGTTCCATGACATTACCAAAATTATCATCACGGAAGTGTTCACTTCCATGATGATAAATCGCGCGTCATAGAAGTGCTTTCGTCAAGGGTGACCGACACTTGGCATCCACCATAACGGAACACCGTTAAGCTATCGGGTCGGGTTTTGGATCCGATAACCCGTTAACAGCCCCGACCAATGGGGATTTTCCACATGTAAAATCATCATTGGCTAGAGGAAACATGTGTCGGCTCACCGTTGGGACAGATGTCATCCGCTCATTGGACCGAAGGCGCCTATGATACGGCTACATGTGGCACGACCCAACAGAGGCCCATTCCTGTGAAAAACCGGCCCGTTTGACTTGGTCAAAAGGTGGCGGGCCGGCCCACGGAAAGCCTGTTAACGGCCTGTTCGCATATAGCCCATTTACATCCCGCTAACCCAGGGCCTGTTATGACCTCTCCGAATTAGGCCCAGTAGCGTCATCTAGGCCGTCCAATATGATTCCAGCCCATTTTAACTTCCGGCCCATGTGGGGCCCATGACTTCTTTTGGCCCATATGAGGCCCTTTGTAACTCTTGGCCCATTAACGGCTCGTGGTGAAACTGCCCCGTAATGAATAGTGTATCACTTTATACCCATTAACGGCCTGTTATTCCATTGGGACATTTCCAGCCCAAGTTATCTTCTGTCCTTCTCAGGTCCCATTGATTCTTGGGCTCATTTGCAGCATTCGGTTACATACGACCCGTTACTATCATTTTCTGCTTGTGGGCCAAATTCAGCCTGTCGTTATAGTCGGCCCGTTTGCGGACCGTTAATACGTTGGGCCGTTTTCATGTCAAAAAAAACCCGTTTGGCTGTTTTCATAGATTTATCAAATACGGCCTATTAAGGGCCCGTTATGGTCCACGAATAGTACGGCCCATGATTAGCAAAATGATGATGCTCCCCATAGAAGGCCCATGGATCCTACGGCCCGTATGAGGCCCATGGATAGTATGGCCCGTAGAAGGCCCATGGATCGTACGGCCCATAGAAGGCCCATGGACCCTACGGCCCATAGAAGGCCCTTGAATCCTAAGGCCCGTATAGAAGGCCAATGGATCCTATGGACCATATAGAAGGCCAATGGATCCTATGGCCGGAAGAAGGCCCATGGATCATACGGCCTGCAGGAGGCCCATGGTTACAACAGTCCATGTGTTGCCATGATTATTTTGGCCTAGTTACCAAAAATAGGCTATTGTGGCCACTAGAAAAACATAGAAAAAGAGCTGCAGTGACTACAAGAAAACAACTAAACAAGACAATAAGGAAATAAATAAGCAAGTAATTAACGCTAGCCTATTACCACTATTACACATATTACATCTGTTGGGCATCAAAGTTTGCCACCAGTGCAAATATAGGGAACAAAGCAGCACATTACATACACTGGCCATCAAAATTGGCCACCAGTGCAAATAAACGCGGCAGCAAAACAAGAGCATAACTGACACAACTTCGGAAGAGCTCAAGAAACGTTATCCTGGGTATCCACCATGCTGGCAATAAGCTTAGCAAGCTTATTAGCTTTGTCCTATTTGGCGCTAAAATCCTCCAACGCTTGCTGTTGCACCAGAAGGTATGCATCTGAATGCTCCAGGGACTTCCGCAGTCCTTCCACTTCTTGTCGCAGCATAGCTGATCGATGTCTATCATCTTGTAGTTGAGACTCAAGAAACCGAACTGATTCAGACAGTGAGTTTGAATAGCTTGTGCAAGCGGTAGTGGCTAGTAACTCGAACACTAAACCAAGACAGGACTTTGGGGTTGTCTCGCTGTCTTCAAGATAGTCTTCCTTACCTGTTTTATCAGCTTTGGTCGAGACCAACAAGCATGTGTCACTATTCTGAACCTTATCTGCATTACTTCCTTTACCATTGCTTAATAAGGCACTCTTCCCCAATATTCTGTCAGCGTTCTAAAAGAAGAAACAAGCAGACACATAACAAGTTTAGCATGTACTAGTATATGAAAATAGTTTCGGTGAACCAGTTCATTAGTAAGGTGGACAGGATTAAACTACCAAGTCTTCTATTGCCAAGTACTAGTACATAATAAAGCCATCAAACAAACATATATCTACGTCCTATGGGCACTGCATTGTCTTGCCAAATCAAAAAAGAGACACGGTTCAAATCATATTAGTTCAAGACAAAGCAACAGTGAAAGAATACAAAGCCTAGGAAACTACACGGCACAACAAGATTTCAGATGGGTACCACGGGTCTACATGTACAACAACACTATTGGCTCTGTTGTGATGCTAGTAATGTGCATGATATGAAAGTCAACTGTATACACAATTGAAATTGAAATCAACAAAGCTATTGATAAGAGCAAACCTGTTAAAGAAACATGTGTGAACATACCTGCTGTGCCATTGGAGTTTTGATTGGATCCTTCAATTTAAAAATAAGTTTGTATGAGTAAATACAGTGATACAAGAGCAAAGCAATCATAGTTAAAAAAGGCATGCCTAAGCGAGCACTTAAGCGCGCCTAGTCTCTAGGCATTGGCAAAACGCATTGCACATAACTATGCTTAATCTGTGCATAACTGCGCATAAGCATGCGCTTTGGTCAGTAAAGCGCAAGGCGGTGGCAAAACGCACAATTAACGCCTAGCGCTTTTTTGAACTATGATAGCAATGGAATCTTAAATTAGAACAGTTGTTCTTCAGGTTTAGGCACTTGTTCTACATAAACAGAGTACAGTAAGACGCAAGAATATAACACTTAAAAATAGAAAATGAGCTCATAGACCTTACCACATTCTTGGTTCGGGACCAGTACAGAACAAGGCGTTCCCAGTCATTGTCCAGTAAATGTGTCTGAGGAGAACATAAGGGAATTTGATGAGTTTCTTTGCCGGTGAAGTACGTTTTCTTCAGGTAATTCCGATACTGCCACCAAGCATTCTTGAAGATAGCAGAGGTATTAGCATAGGTTACCTCATCCCGAGTTTCCAAATCGGTCCTTCTCTATTGTGAAAAATGGGAAAATTTGTTGTATTATAACCATCATGGAGGTAGGATGTATGGGACGAAGCAAAGTAATTGCCATGAATAACATTACTTACACATAACTCCTGGACAAACACCTACAAGTAGCATTTTCCTTCATCTTCAGTATAATATTTCCAAGATGGGAAGATACGCACATACGATTTAACAACATCAAATGCGATAGATGCTAAACTACGACTAGCTGGTTGTGCTTCCTCCACAGGAATAGGCGTACTAACAGGTGGAGTTGGGGTTCGCCGTGATAGTACTTGCCCTTTGGGCACTGGAGCTGCCTTACTAACTGCTCTTGTTTGGGAGCTCTGTGGTGGAGATGGTGCTGTGTCAACAGGAACTGGATTACTATCGGCTGGGGTTGGGGTTAGATTGGGTGAAGCTGGTTCTCTGTCCATCACAGTAGGGGTACAATCTGCGAGAGTTTGGGTTATGTGTGGTAGGGCTGGTTCTTGTGCATGTACAACTAGGGTGCTATCTCCACCAAGAGGTAGCACTGTTTTATTTGAAGACCGTGTTTTTAGTACGCTAGATACTGGCATCACCCGCTCCAATTCAAATGGCTGATAAACAGGAAACATAGTTGAATGTACATACATTGTATGAGAGACATATGCAATAGATAGTGTGGAAAAAAGAGGGCATGAAATAGTTGACATGTATATTGTTTAACTAAAATGGATAAATGACATAATTCCACATATATGATGTCTATCTAAACTGGATAGCATAGCATAACATAATTCAAAGATATGATGAATCACCAAACAGGATCACATGATATAATTCACCTACATGTTATCTAAGTAATCAGGATCGCATCATTTAATTCACATATGTGATTTATATGCTAAACAGAGGGCATTCGATATGATGTCTGAACTAAGAACATGGTGTTGAATATTGTGTATATGATGTCTAAACTATGCAATGCAAGACACCATATGCATGATATGGGCAGTATAACCATGCCAAGTTAGAGCATACACCTCAGTGGGGGAATAGGACTGGTCATCTGTCTCTGAATCCATCTTTGAGGAGCTATCGGGACCCAACAAGAGATCTACTTCGACAGGTAGCACTGTCTGCTCTGAAGGCCTTGTTTTCACTCCAGATTTTTCCATCTCCCACCCAAATGGCTGATTCACAGTAAAAGTAGTTTAATGTACAAACATTGTCGACAAATGGAAATGTAATGAAGAAAACGATGGGCAAGATATCATTCAAATATATGATGCCTGGTTAAACAGGATGGCATTGCACATTTCACATATATTATGGCTAGCTAAAAGACATGAAACTGCATAATTCCCATATATGATATAGAAACTAAACAGGTGGCATTACAGAACATGTCTAAACTAAGCAGATGACATATATGATGTCAAAAGTAGGCACTACAAGGCAACATATGCATGATATGACTAACATCATCATGCCAAGGTAGAGCAAACACCTTGGGGGGTAAATAGGAGTGGTCAGCGGCGTCTGAATCCGCCTCAGAACAGATATCTTCCTCTGGATATCGCCGCCTCAAAACTCTTCTCTTTTTCTCTACATGTTCAGCATGACTGTGTACAATATCTGACATGCATACCAAAAAAATATGGTGAGATTATGTAAGGAGAGCATGCAGAAATTTAGAGTGATGGTAACAACCAGTGGATGGATCCAAAAATAATGATAGCAGGCTGATGATTGCTTTAAATTAATAAAAAGACAGATGATGATTGCTTTACTATTTGTTTCCCACCCAAGATGAACAACATAGGCATACCCTAGGTGAACCAAATATTAGACAGACATACTATTCATTGCTGCCTCGATATGTGCCCCACAACTAATTTAGAACTCAAGTTTGGACATTAATTTGGACCTGACTTGGGAGTCCAAGAGCTGAACAGGATGATAAAGTAGCAGGTAAGTTTAAGCAATGCATAACATAAGCAGAAACAAAAGAGTGCGACCTCTCTTGTGGACCCGTGTACTCCTCAGGTTCATCTGCTGAGTCGATGATGGTGATGCCGTTGCGGTGGGTGTCGGCGGCAGGGAAGGCGATCTGAGGCGGCGAAAGACGGTCAGGAGTCATGATATCTGGTTTGGTGGATGCTTCTGTCGATGGAGCAACTCAGGTGAGGTGGACGACGTCGCGGCAGGAGCAGGACAAACCACACAAAGTTCCCTTCGACACATACCTGTAACTGAAGTAATTCTGTAAGGGCTCATTTGGCTTGCATGATTCTTAAAACGCAGGGATGGGAAAAACACCAGAATAGTATAGGAAAATGCACATGGTAAACAGAGCATTTGTAAACACAGGATTTCTGTCAACTTGGGTGTTTGGTTTACAGGAATTGGAAGAGCAGGGGAATGCAAAGAAACATGGCCAAAATAAAGTGAAACCATATGAAAGCGTGTACAATTAGAAAGTTATTCTGGCACTAATGCACTTGGTCTTGTTTTCATGCATAGGATTTTGAAACGTAGGTCCAGGAGGATGTTTTGCTTCATTCCTTTCAACAAAATGTCATGACCGGTTTTTCAATAAAAATATTTATTGAGAAAACCAATCTTTAAATCCCAGTATAGGAAAAGTCATCCTTTCTGGTAGACAAAAGCTTGATAAGCAGAGAACCAGTAGCATCAAATATATTACAGGTTTGAGCTGAGGCTGCTCAACAATATTATTACAGACTCGCCAATATATTACATATGGGCGGATACGACACAGGGGTTGGGTGGCATGCTACTAGCTCGAGGGAAAAGTGGTGGTGGATAACTTGACTTCTACTGGCAGAACATCGAGCGTCGGGGTGAGGCTCGATGAATTTATTCGGGGTTGCGAAGTGGATAATACAATGACCAAGACAGGATCGCACGGGACTGACTGGGACTCCTCTAGGCGTCGGACTCGCTATCAAACTCTTCATCCAAGAGATCGCCTTCATCAGCATCTGGCCAAATCAACAAGCCAGGTGAGTACTTGAAAGTACTCGCAAGACAGTTCGGACAAAAGATATAATCAATGAATGCATGGATGCGTCATGAATAAAGGATGATGCTCATATAACAATTGTAAGATTTGCAGGACTTGATAAATAAAATGAATAGCTGAAAGAAAACTGATCGGGTGTCTGGAGCGACGCCTCGAAAGGTAAATAAATAAAAAACATGCCGCAGTCGGGCGTCTAAGCGACACCACATAAAGGGCTTAAAATAAATGCCACAGTCAGACGTCTGGGCGACATCACATAAAGGGCTTTAAAATAAATACTGCAGTTGGACGTCTGGGCGACATCACATAAAGGGGTTTAAAAGAAATGCCACAGTCGGACGTCTGGGCGACATCACATAAAGGGCTTAAAAAGAAATGCCACAGTCGGACGTCTGGGCGACATCACATAAAGGGCTTTAAAAGAAATACCGCAGTAGGACGTCTGGGCGACATCACAGACAGGGTTTTAAAAGAAATACCACAGTTGGACATCGGGGCGACATCACAGACAGGGCTTATAACAAAAGTAAATAACAGGTCCGCCACCGTCGGACGTCTGAGCGACATCACAGACAGGGCTTATAATAAAAGTAAATAACAGGTCCACCACCGTCGGACGTCTGAGCGACATCGCAGACAGGGCTTATAATAAAAGTAAATAACAGGTCCGCCACCGTCGGACGTCTGAGCGACATCGCAGACAGGGCTTATAATAAAAGTAAATAACAGGTTTGCCACCGTCGGACGTCTGAGCGACATCGCAGACAGGGCTTATAATAAATGTAAACAACAATTAGTCCATCCACAAGAATAATCTTTTAACCAGATTTATCACAGATGAATCCCACCGGAGTTTTGCCACTGAGGCTGATACCTGACAAGATAAGATAGTTATAGTACTCGAACAAAGTACAAGATCATTGAAAGATTGAGGCTCTGCAGAGTTTGGAAGAACTGAACACAGCCAACGGATTTCCGTAGTCACGAAGGACTAGTTCCGTTTATGGTTTTTCGGTAGAAACCCATTTAACTAGTACACACCCATTTCACCTCATGTTGCCAAGAATCACCCTGGCCAATGTCCAAGAAAAACTTTGAGACGGGAAGGCCACAACCTCGAATGGCATGGGATCAAATTTCTATATGCGCGCTCTAAGGGGTGCCCCCCTCTCGGTCCCAACCGGAAACACCCATGCCCCCTGACCGGATGACGGGCTTTAATCCAGGGCCATGGAACCCTCATCCCGGCCTCTCCACTTGGTGTGTACCAGGAAAACGATTTGCAACTTACTATGCCATATTCCTTTCGGAAAACATGTGACAGTATAGGATGGAATGAATGGGAATGGGAATGGTGTCATGACGACACGGAAGTCAAATAATCTGGCATAAGACTGGCATGTCACAACACTGCCATCTTACCCATCCTCATACCAACACATGGCTTTGCAAATATGTATCCAACAACATAATGCTTTCCGAAACATACTTCCCGATTATGTGCATGAGATATATCATGCAAAGTGATGTTCATAAACATGCCATGACTATACTAAAATGCAAATATGCAACAACACTCATCATATCAAGAGTTCAAACATGCTTCCTTGGTTCGGAGTAGTTGGAGTCTAACTGTGCGAAGTTTGCAGCTCCGTCACCTCCTCCGGTATCTACGGTATAAGAAAAATACATACGCAACGTAAATACCGTGAGTGTACAGAAGAGTGTTCCAAATATTTTTCAAGTAAATATGATAAAAAACTAGACAAAAATCTAAAGAGAACAGAAAAAGAATCACTCAAAAAATCCCTTCTGTTAAAAAGTTATAAGAGTTTTAACCCAAGGACTCATCTGTAATGAAACAGAAAACTTCCAGGGTGTTTTGCGGAAAAGTACAGATAACGTTTCGTTTAAAAGAAACGGCTGTGAGGCTGACAAGCAGGCCCCACCTGTCGGGTTTGAAAGTTCAAACAGAGGAACAGAGCGCGACTGCGCCCGAGAGGTGCGGTGGTCGCCGACGGCGATCCACGGCGAGGCAAGGTGATTGGGGTTTACCTCTGTGATCAGTGCACCGTTCCGCGTCTGTGGGTGGTGGTGGTGGTCGCCGGCGAGTACTGTGTCGACGGCGGCCCTAGCTCCGGTGGACGGCGGTTCGGCCAGTCGTGGGTCTCGTCGGAGAGTGCTGCGGAGATGAAATTGAGGAGGGGGTTAGACTTGCGGTAGCATGAGGGGGTAGTTGACGTGGTTAGGGCGCCGGAGATGGCCTCACCGGAGTGAATCGTGGTGGAGGCCGAGGCGGAATGGGGCGGCCGGAGCTGGGGAAGAGGACCTGGCAGGGTGCTGGTGAGGTGCGAAGGGGGTGTGTGCTCGAGGGCGAGCTTGGGAGCCCTTTATATAGGCGGTCCGAGGCGGTGGCCAAGAACGGGATTCTCCGGCGAAGTTTACGGCGGCGTAGGGCATTGGTCGGGGTGGTTTCGGGGTTGAGCGCCGTCGTGTGGGTCCACTGACTCCATTTTGGTGCTAAGCGCGACGGGATATGGGGGTTCAGGGGAGCTCGACGGAACGGGGCGGCGTGGGCCCGTCGGCGGCAGGGAGCGCGCTCTGCGCGTGCCGCGCCACGGCGACGGTGCTGCATGCGTGCGCTGGCAAGGAGGTGGCCACGTGGAGCCACCAGGTTGCTTGGGCGGCGCCGAACGGCGTTGAGCCGCCGTTCTGCTTCCTGTCGGCCGCTACGGCGCTACGGCCGCCGCAGGACACGCCGGCGCAGGCGGGCCAGGGCACCACCGACGCCAGGAAGGTGCCAAGTGCGCGTGCGGGGTGCTGTCCAGGGGGAAGGGGCCATGCGCAACATGCCAGAGCGCACTGTCGACGCGTGACTGAATTCTAACGAAGGAAAAAGACACTGAATGTCTGAATTTTTCTGAATATGGCTAGAACAGTGCATGGAAGGTGTTCGACAGAATGTTCCAGGTATGTAGGGATTTTTCCTTGAGTTGGTTTTTGGTGGAGGGGCCTCTCATTGCTTCTAGAGGCTGCCTGAATATTTGTGGAATTTTTGGAGAGGTGTAGATATGAATTTCACCAAATTTGGCAAATCTGGTCCAAACTTGCAGTGGGTGAAATTTGAAAAATTTGAACAGGAGAAGAGTGGATCAAGATGGTTCTGGGTTGAGGGTTCAAAGGACTATCCAGGGGTGTTGAGTTGAGGTCAAAAATCAAGAGCATTAGGGTACTTGCTTTGTAATCCACCTAGGTTCAAAAGAAAAGATAGAATATTTTGGGAGGAGAAATAGTTGGAATAAAAATCCAAAAATGGATTTTATTAGTTTGGGCAGAATGCTAGGGTTGAACTATAGTGGGAGGAAAGGTTTTGGGAAAATTTCACCATAGGAAGCATGGTGAAATTTTTGAAGGGATCAAAATCAAATAAGAGTCCAAAACAAAAAGGGTTTTCATTTTAAAAGAAACCAAATCCAAGAAAAAGATTTTTGAGAGGGCAAACTTAGAAGATGGTTTTTTTTGGAAGGGTTTAAATGACCTTCTTTCAAACCAAGCAAGGGTTCTTTCTGAAAACAAAACCACAAAAATATTTTGGAGTGTCACACAAAATGCATGAATAATTGAATAGTAGAGTGCCATTGGAAAATTCCCTATTGCTATGTTTTTCCGTTAAACCGAAATAGCCCTATGGATCGACGTGAATGTATAGTAATAAGTGATGCAACAAGTGTACAACCTCTTTGCCGTAGCCGTGTCAACCTTAGCATCATTGTGTTAGTCGCTGAAGTAGTTGAGGCAGAGGTGGCTGTCGGAGGTGTGGAGGAAGATCTGAGGAATCTGTAGACAGCGTCTAGGACACTGCTCTGTTGTGATGGATCGTTCTGTCGTTGGAGCAGCTCTGGTGAGCCGTAAGACGTCAAGGCTGAAGCAGCACAAGACAGACATCGTCAATCTCAAGTGGGATTCTAATAGCATCTCCAATAGATGAAGTAAAATGGATGTAAAATTTACATCACCAAAAACCACCTGACTACAACAGATGAGGTAAAAACTGTTGTCTCTGAACTTAACTGTCGAAACTGAAATTTACTGTGGAATCTGAATGGTACTGTCGAAACTGAACGCAATGGTAGCAGAGAGGCGCTTGACATGTAGTTTAGGGAGGGCCTGCAGTTCATCTTCAACCTGCACCCCCTGAGCCGCCAGCCACCACCGGCCGAACTGCCGGCCCCAGCGCCGCCTCGGCGCCCCGAAACAACTCCACGCTGCCTCCCCGGCCAGCCCTCTAGGCCCCCCGCCCCCCACCCTGAACCCTAAGATAGATAGCGGGGTACCTCTCCGGTGAGCCCCCGTCCCCGCTACGGGTGGTTCTTCCTTAACTCCCGCGAGCCCCCCCCCCCTGAAAATCGACTGACCCAAAAGTCGATTCAGTTGACTGAAGTGTGGCTAAATTGGAGCAGAGCAACAGCACGAGCGAGGGCGAGAGCAGCAGCTGCTGCTGGGCGAGAGCCGGAGCAACAGTAGCAGTGCGAGTGAGCAAGCGAGAGCCGGAGCAGCAGCAGCAGATCCGGCTGGTATGGCCGCCGCCGCCGAAGGGGCCTCGCACTAGGGGGAGAGCCGCCGTGGAGATGTCGCCCGTGGCACTGGCTTCAAGGTAGCCGCTCCATGGTGGTGCAGGATGGAGCACCATCAGCGCCGGGTGGTCGTGTTAAGGAGAAGGTGCGATGCGATGAGTGTAAAATCTCTTTGGTGGCGCCGAGTAGGCCTCGGCTTCGTCCGAGGAGTCGGTGAGGATGTTGCGGTTCCGATGGAGCAGGTTAAGGCAGCGCTGTGGGGATGGAGCAGCCGCGATAGACAAGGCGATCATTGGAGCAGCTCCTTGGAGGTGGAGGACGGGGCGGCTGAACCGGCGGGACGGCAAGATGGACGACAGATCCTCATCCGGGGAGGTGGACGAGGGACGTCGAACTGTTGTGGTGGACGATGTCGTCAGGGAAGAGGCTCCGGCTGGGCAGTGGTGATGTGGCGGGCGGAGGAGGGTGGGGTTTCGCGGCTCGAGCGGAGAGGTTATGGCGGCCTGGGATTTCGAATGGCGAAAAGGGGGCGATGGGAGGGGGTGAAGCATGACTTAGGGACGCACTTGTCCAAAATGTAGGGTGTGTTACGAAAGTACCCCCCACCGATTTGAACTAGCGGCCCTTTTGGCTCAGGGTTAGAAGGGGGATTTCGCATGTCAGGATTTGGCAGCTGGAGGGATTTTTCGAGCGCGTTGTAATTCCGGGATAGCAAGGCGCGGGTTGTGAAGGCGCCAGTTTTGGGAGCACGATATCTGAATTTTTGGGATATAACAAGACGTGGGTTGAATTTTACGGACAAGCCTAACGTATAGTAATATTGTACTTATACGTACCAAATCAATTTGCACTTCCCTCAACCAAAAAGAAAATGAAAAATAAAACTATTCACACCACACAAAGAGAGAGTCTTGTCCCGTTTTACTATACAAATGCTATTCAAAGCTACTCCCTCCTTCCATCTATATAGGGCCTAATGCGTTTTTCGATGCTAACTTTGACCAAATATTAGAACAATGATATATGACATGCAAGTTACACAAAGCACACCGTTAAATTCGTCTGTGAAAGGTTCTTTCAATGATATAATTTTCACATTGTGCATGTCATGTACTATTAATCTTGTCAATAGTCAAAGGCGGTCTTAAAAATCTCATTATGCCCTATATAGATGGAAGGAGGGAGTATGAATCCATGTTATGTCCGATTAAATTTTTTCGCTTGCTGCATAATGCATGTAACCTACTCATACCAATATTTTAGTGCATTCCAAATGTCTATACTACCGCTGCAATTCAAACTAAATTTGAATTTGTTTCTCTATTTCAATAAGATTCTACAATCATGATTGTTGCCAACTTCAACCATCATAGTTTCCTTGCTATCCGCCAGATATAAATTGGACAGCCTATAATGCAGGATGGCAGGCACACCATCATGAACAACTCCGTTTTCTTATAAGAGTAGAGATAAAATATATTGAATGTAGTATAACATGTTCATAACCAAACCATGTGTATCACCGTTATATATATTCACACATGCGTCGCTTTAAAACACTATGATAAATTCTTCAAATATCCGAATTCGCTTTTTACAATGAAGTATATCTGATCTCTATTCGTCTTTTACACCCACACAACCCTCTTATCTTTGTAGCTAGCGCTAACTTTCTCTTGTGCATGCACACACCCGCATCCCTCTCACCCTCCCTCATCATTCTCTTGCTCCATCACACAAATTCGTCTTTTCACTTTAGGTCGTTCACCCACGGTGTGTGTAGGCCCCCCAGCTCCTTATTTACGACACACATCGATCGATATGCCTCTCTAGCCAGGTGTGCCTAGCACAAACACAAGCTTCCCCTCTTCTCTTGTCACCATCCATGCCTCACTCCAACCACTCTTTTCATCGTTCTCGTACTCGCACACTCCTTCCCCCTCGATATAGTATGCCTCTCGTACCACCTCCTAGATGCATCCCTCTCTCTCTATCCTTCTCCTTGTGCCTCATTTGCTTCTAACACACACATGCATGTATAACGATCGATCTCCCAACATATACCTAGATCGACTTTAACTACCCCCCATCGATCAACGTACCTCACAAGTTATGTCTGTCCTTTCTCTAACAAAGGGCGATTGATCTTCCTATGTAGTTACGTCTGCTTACCACAGCCACATCATCCCCCCTCATCATTCGTGCATGCCTCTTGACCCGTCTCTCACACGCACGTGCACAGACAACAAGCAGCCATCTCCTCTCTTATTGATATTGCGGGCGTGCCCTCCATTTGTCTAGCAAGCCTATCCCACCATTTGTTAGAAGCAACTCCAGTACCACCCCCTCCAACACTCTAGCCATGTCTCTCTCCCAACCTTATTCCTCTCCTGCACATATGCATGGATGCCGATTGATCTCCCTTAATACATGAGGCAAATCGATCTCCTTAATACATGAGGTAGGCCTCTCTCCTCCTCCACACATATACCAGCCATTGTACCTATATAGTTAATTGGGCGTCCCTCTTCCCCCACCACACACCAATAGTCGAGCGCTGCAGGTAGGTATCCATGCCACAGAGACAAACTGCACATGTCCCCTCTCACGTTCTAGTAGGCCAGCCACTCTATATCTTTGACGTGGGCACACACAAATTCGATGGCACTCTTTATCGATCGCGCGCGCACACACACACATCATCCCTCTCTTCGATTCTATGGACACCTCAAGCCGATGAGACCTCCACTCTCTTCTCGTGGATCGCCCCCTCTCTATATATTTTATATCCAGTACTCTATTTCACACACATTGCATACGTTACATTTTTTGATTGACCCCCCTCCCAAAAAAAACTCTCAAGAACCCACACACTATATCTCTGTAGGTTTGTATCTCTCTCACACAACCCCACGTAGGTGGTGTACGTATACAAGAAGAGAATAGGTGCACCGTGCACGTACTCACGCTTCGTGCCCAGCCACACCCGCATGGGTACATGGTGGAGCTCATTTCTTTATGAAATGGCAGTCCACATGCTAATTTGAACGCCTGTAGCGGTTGTTTACCTAGGGAGGTCATGTACCATGCATGCACGAAACAAAGTTCGACTTGACGCGTTACCGCGTTATTTTTAAATAAAGTTATAGCGCTCAATGGCACGTACACAGAATAGAAAACGATTTTTTTATGGAGAAAAAGGCAGTCCGCTCACTATATACAATGGAGCATGCCTGCCTGGTTTGTCGCTCTTCAGAGTATCTCACACAAGGCTGTGGTGGCCTCTCTCTCTCACCGTTGGTCACTGATCCGGCCGCATCCCATCTGCCGGGGGAAAGGGAGTGTGGTGGCCTCTCTCTCCCTCTCACCGTTGGTCGCTGATCCGGCTGCATCCTGTCCTTCGGGGGAAAGGGAGGAAGTGCATCGTTTCTCCGTTCGACGGCGCCAAGGCAGCACGTCCCGATCTGCGGTACATGTGTTCTCTCTGACCAAGCTCCAGCGCGGCAGGGCCTACGCCACCTGCTCGCAGATTCCGCCCGCCGCCGCTCACCTAGTTACATCCCGACGACCTCCAGGTATCCCCTCCGGCCTTGCTCCACTGCCCGTCTTCCCACGTCGCTGCATGTGGATCTTCCATAGTTCTTTGCCCAAAACGTAGCTCGTCCGGTGTACTTTCCATATTGCATTCTCGTCCTCACACCATTTTAGACAAACACAACCGTGTTGTTATCTTCCCTTAGGACAAGGAATATGCTTCTTTTTTTGTCGCATGTGTCATCAACTATTATTGGCCAGTAATTGTTTCCTTTCTACCTCTTTTTTGCAAACATGGCTATCCATTTCACCTCGTTGCTATTGCGACCTTTTGGTGAACTCCACAAATCACTTTTTTCTTAAGAGTGTTTTGTGTAGTTGTACTAAAATGTCACATGGGCAACGTCTCTACATTTTAGTGCGACTGCACAAAGGGAGATTGGTTTTGCTCTATCCTCCTCATCCAACTCCGAGCCTAATCTTCTCCAACTAGTTAGTCTTAAGAGAAACTGCAAAGGTGACAGGCTTCTATTTGTGTGTTTATTGTTTCATCGGCAGTCCTCTATTATCATAATCACACTTAATATATTTGGAACAGGGACGCTCAGCTCTATTTTAGGGGAACTGCACAAAATGATCGGAATGTTGCATGCTCCAGACAGCTACTTTTTTCCCAACATGCCTTGTTGATTTAGAAAGAGCTGGGGGGACGTTGCTGCCAATGAAAGCATGGATCAATTTTAATTTAATACCTTCTCACAACTTTGTCTTCAGTTGTGATGTAATTATTAGCTCTGATCTGCTAATAATTGACATGCATTAGCAATGAAGTTATTTTTTTATTGTTTTCGAAAGAGCATCGATGGCAAGACACGTGAAACAAAAGCTGAAAGCTCACACCATTGTACAATTTCATGGCGCTGGAAAATTATTTGTATAGTACGTCAATTATGTAAACAAATGATGGAAGCTTGATAGCATTGCCAAAAGCCTCTTCATCATCCGGGTCCATGTGCCATTCACAAAATTATACTCCTTCATTCCTAAATATTTGTCTTTTTACAAATTTCAAACGGGCATATTTTAGAGTGTAGATTCACTCATTTTGCTTCGTATGTGTACTCCCTCCGTTCCTAAATATTCTATTCGTCTTTCTGGAGATTTTAACAAGTGACTACATATGGAGCAAAATGAGTGAATCTACACTCTAAATATGTCTATATACATCCGTATGTGCCAGTCCATTTGAAATCTCTAAAAAGACAAATATTTGAGTAGTCACTTGTTGAAATATCTATAAAGACAAATACTCCAGAGTATATTTAAGAACCGAGGGGGTAGTGCACAACCGCATTGGAGACTCAGCCCGATCGTTGCGTCGCATTAATAGTGAGTAATGAGTAGTCAAATCATAAGCCCCACCTTTCCCACTCTAAGTTGCTCGGAAGAAGAAACCATCAATACGCTCTTGTTTGAATCCGCTCATACTACTCCATTCGTCACTGTTTATATAGAGCGCTTCAGAAAAAAGAAAAAAAATCTGTGGGACCAAGGCGACTAGCAATCAGCCTGAAAAATAGCATTGGTAGTTATAGCACTACGTCTATTACTAGAGGGAATAATCCTACACACATGCATGCAGTGCTTCCACCCCGGGTACACACATGCATGAACTTACTCCACTCCGTAGTAGTACTCCCTCCTTTCCGGTTTATAGTGCTCAATTCAAAAATCTCACCAATCAAGGTAGATGGCGAGTGGTGGAATACTTTTTGTAGTTTTGCAAAAGCACCTAATTAATGCTCTTGTTATCCTCAAAAAATTATGTTTATCAATGCATTAATTGCAATGCATACATGCATAAAGTACATGCATTGGTCAATTTTCTCTTAATACTTGCATGCAATGATTTAATGCACCTTGGAATCTGAACATGTGATGGAAAACAACCAAATTGAGCCTTATAAAATGGAAAAACTAAAATTTTGAGATAAGCCCTATAAACCGGAAAGGAGGTAGTACATGGAGAGAAAATTGTGGACTTGCTTGCAGTTACCATGACCTAATTAATTGAGCATTAAACCAAACGCGTCTAAAGTCTCTCTGGTCGTGGAAATGCATTGAGAGAAATGCATCTTAATGAAGCGCGCCCTGTAAACTGTGACGGAGGGAGGAGTAGTATGAAGGTGCAAAACCAAGTACGCGTATGACCAGTCTGTCAATGCACCTCATCTTGGCATATCACTGACATGTGGGACACGAGTGTGAGCAAACCGATCTCAATTGACGGCAAAGAGCCAACCCGCCGTTCCTTGAGAGAGATGAGGAGCGAGAACACACAGACGGGCTCGCAAGGAGGCCAAGATATATTCTAGCATGGTTGGTTGATGGCTGCCGTTTTCCGCCCTTCTCCAGAATAAACGTGTACTTTATCAGAGATAAAAAATAAGAGTACAGACGCTCCACCATGCAGTTCTAGTAGTAGTACTCCCTCCGTCTAGGTGAGTAAGTCATCTTAGGCTGTGCACCGTGACCAAGGAGGAGGGGAAAACGAGAGACATTAATGTTTATTTGCTAATTAATAGCATTGCATGCAATGAACTAACCACTGCATGTCGTGTTTAGTAGTATCAAGTCATTAAAAGCATGCACACCCTCATCTCTTATTTGTTGATATGTCAAGAAACAAGAAATGAAGTAGAAATTAATGCACCGTGCCTAAGTGTTTTGGGATTATTTGGTTTTCGTAAGATGACTTACACACCTAGACGGAGGGAGTACTACTCGTACTACTACGCTTGGCTCTTCGCCTCTTCGTGAAGTCGAACAATGATGGTACTCCACATGTTGGGTACTACAGTGTATGTCTCTGACAATCTAACACCGAATGGACTCATGCATGTCCACCGAGGGTAGGTTGCATTAGTCAAAAGGCGTAAGAGAGCTTCACCTTGTCCTGCAAGCTTCTCCTCTTCCTGCAAGTTGACGGGACACACCAAAAAGTAGTGCTAGTCCATACTCCCTCCTTTCTAGTTAATATGGCTTAATATTTTTTGCGGGTAAATGAGAGAGCTTTATTCATATATAAGCATTCTTAGGACGATCAGCCAAGACACTGGTCACTAGAAAGCGAGGTACCCCGCAAAAAAAGAAGTAGGAAGCGAGGTGTTCCATCAAGCCAGCTCTCGGCCACATTCAAAGTGCAGCAAGCACGGTTCGCACGAAGATGCGCTGCAAGGTTTGCCGACCTGTTTACATGTTGAATAACAAAAAAGAGGAAATATTACCGAGCGCTACTATTTTTAATAGGATATGAGCCATAATTAAGCGAGAATTGTGGCGAGTGTTCCATGCAGTCAACTTCCATTATCACATGTGAGAACCCTCGAAGAGAACCAAATGTGTTGAAGATTGCTTTATCACATTTTAAAATTATAATAAGAGTGCAGACGCTCCTCCATCCGGTTCCTAGTACTAGTATAGTACATACCTTTATAGACTATAGTAGTAGTACTAGTACTACTAGTAAACTTTGCGCTTGGCTGTTCGCCTATTCGGGAAGTCGAACAATAATAGCACTAGTAGTATAGTGTATGCTTCTGGCAATCTGACACCGAATTAACTATTGCATGTCCACCGCCTGAGCGAGGGAGAGGTTGCCTTAGTCAAAAGTTTCTCCTTGTCCTGCGAGCCACCGCGCGCAAGCTTCTCCCGTCCTGCAACCTTCTCCTTGTTCGGCAAGTTGACGGGACACAGCAAAGTAATGCTAGTCCATACTGCCTCCTCTCCGGTTAATATGACTTAATTTCAAACGAGATAAATACACTGTATGTCACTGTATATTTGTAAAAATACGGTCAGTGGACTTCATAATACACTCATTGTGCTCAATATATATATTTTCCAGTGTTTATATGGTCACTAGCTCACCCTGACTGAGTATGTGTGTGCATGCACGTGTAGGTTGAGCACTTGAGCGTGACCGTGTGTGTTCCGTCGTGTGCTTGAACATGCATGCATTAGGGATTTGCGCGCATTTTTGCATCCATGTGTACGTGTGACTGTTGCATACACGTAGGGGGAGTACGTGTAGGGGCCACTAAGGAGCAGTCAAATCACACAGTAAGTTAGTCGGAAGAAGCAACCATCATTTCACTCTTGAATGACACGTACGCAATATAAAATGGTTGATATGGAGAGAAAAATAAAACCACTATATATACACTAGCAGGAGCCTAAGCTACAAGCCTGCTTGCTCTCTTCACAAGCATAGAACGACGGGCCTGATCCCGCAGCTGGGGGAAGGGAACAATGTTCTGCGTAGAAACGGTCGACATCGGCAAGGGATAAAACCCATAATCGGTGCATGCCAATCGGGGGTCACTGTGGTATGGGCCGATGCCGCGTCCCAACCGCCCTTCTAGCTACAGCCTGACGTCCCAGGTAGTCCATCTTCCTTTTGGAGCCGGCTTGCTCCACTGCCGTAGCTCCATCTCCATGTCGATCTTTCTCTACTTCTACCGGCTTTTACTTGTGAGGAGTTTATGTCTCATGAACTAGTGCCGGTACTATTATTCTAATCACACTTCTTCAATATCTTTGCCATCACAGATGCTCAGGTCAATTTTAGTGGAACTGCACAAAAGCATCATATAATCCGAGGGTGCCAGCCATCTTTCCTTCGACAGGTTCTACCCGGCCAGGATATTAAATCATGTTTAGGGTTTAGGGTTTAAGTCGTAGTGACCCCATCAGTAGTTTTTCTTTCGTACACGCTCTCACAACTTTTTTCTTTAGTTGTGAAGTAAATATTGGCTATGATTTGTGAATCATTGAGATGCATCAGCATGCGTGTTAGTTTTCCTTTGTATTTGATGGAATGTTGTAATGGGGCAACCTTGGAATAGGAATGAAAATGGAGTGGAAAGTTTCCGTTTTTCCGGAGAAAAAACGGAAACGGAGAGAAACCAATGTTTCATTTCGTTGGATCGCGCCATCGAGCAAAACCAACATTTAAATCACGTCTGTCATGTTCGTGTCTCACCCTCCTCCACGGCTCGACCCCACACGGTCGCTCGGCATGCCACTCACCGCAAACCGAGTATATGATAACTTTCCCGCCTGCTTCTCGATGGACCGCGCCATGGAGTACTAGCACTACTGGAAGAGATTGACGAGTTGGGGGAGGACAGCTAGCTGTAGCATGAACTCCCAAGAACTTTTTACATGCATGTTCACTACAAAAAATACACTTCCGTGATGATACATGTTTGTCATAGTAGGTCGCGTTTTCTGTCATGCATGTACATCCATGACAAATTTATGACAGAATTAAGATAGTCATACCTGTGTTGTCGTAGAAGTGTTCCATGACATTACCAAAATTATCATCACGGAAGTGTCCACTTCCATGACAATAAATCGCGCATCACAGAAGTACTTTCGTCAAGGGTGACCGACATGGGCATCCACCGTAACGGAACGCCGTTAAGCTATCGGGTCCGGTTTGGATCCGATAACCCGTTAATAGCCCGGGCCAACGGGGATTTTCCACGTGTAAAATCATCATTGGCCGCAGGAAACACATGTTGCCTCACCATCGGGACAAATGTTATCCACTCATTGGACAGGAGGTGCCTATGATAGGTCGACACGTGGCACGGCCCAACAGTGGCCCATTCTAGTGAAAAAGGCCGGCCCAGTAAAAATAGCAGGCCGGCCCATATAAGGCCTGTCGGCGTTCTGGGAACGGGGGTCCCCAGACTTGCCTGCCTGCGGCCTATGGCGTGGCTCAAGGGGCGACCTAGCATGGCCCATCTTCATCAACACGAGCTCAAGACCCTCGCAAGGGGCCAAGCCTAGCGGGGTGGACGACAGGAAGTTCCTCAGGCACGGCCTCGTCAGGCTGGATCGCGAGGAGGCGAAGAGATCAAGGCAGGGTACCTCACGAGGTGCCCATGACGCAAGCCATGGAGACCAAGGGCGCCAGTCGGGCGCCAGCCCGTGCAGTGTCCTTCTTTCCTCTTTGGTGTATAGGGAGCAAGCGCGGGCGAGAGCATCAAGCAAAGGCATCCATTTTGGTGAAATAAGACCAAGACCAACAGAACGACATGATGGAGGTCATCATGGAGCCCAAGCCGGCGTCACCACCAGAGCCTTTGGCAGGCGAGGACCAACTTTAGTCAGGATAAGTGTACTAGATGTTCCCCTTCAAAATGGACAATTGTTGGTGCCCTTCCCGCGCAATATTTGGGAAGAGGCCCAGGGCCTTTGCCTATAAATAGGACTAGCCACCACAAGGTAGGGGCATCGATCCAGAAGGCGACTGAACTCCCCCTAGTAGTTCTTTGCACCAGCCAAGAACAGACCCTCGCGAGGCTGTTCTTCCTTGTATTGTTCATCATCAGCCCAAGAGGCAATCCACCACACCACACACTGGAGTAGGGTATTACACCACAATGGTGGCCTGAACCAGTATAAACTCTGTGTCTCTTGTGTTGTTCCTTTGATTGCTTAGATCATAGTGAGGCAGAGAGGTGCAGGTAGGCAGAGGGCAAAATCTCCGCGCGCACCCCAGTGTTCGAATCTAGAGGGTCTGCCGGAACCCGAAATCCGACATTTGGGACACACAGGTTGGGGTGCGCCGGAATTCGTCTTCCGCCGCCATGTTCTTCACCGACCATCGCGTCCATGTCAGACGCTCGTCGGGCCCGCGCCGAGCGCCGAGCCGCTCTCGCTTCCCCCGTCGCCCAGACGGCCCCCGTCGGCGGCCATCCCAGCCGTTCCTCGTCGCCTGCCGTCAATGCCGCCACCGCCCCGGCGGGGAACGAGCACCAAGCATCGTCCCAGCATCCATCCATGAGGCGAGACGGCCGCACTGCCACTCCGTCGCTCGCCCCGGCTGGTTCTTCGTCCCGCGCGCCCTGCGCGGCCATGGAGGCTCGAGCTGCACTTATTGCGGCAAATGAGCTCCTGTGCTACCGCCCAGTCGACGACGTCTACGAAGAGTGGCTCGACCGCGTCGCCGAGCTTGTCCACGCCGCAGGGGGCTCCCCTGCGCCGACCTTCTCGCTGCACCGCGCCCCGCCCTGCGCGTGCAATGAAGCTCCGGGGGCACCTCAGCCGCCTCCCCCTCAAGAAGGCGCCCTGACCCCAAGGCGTGTGCCCCCTGGATAGAACCCACCCCGTACGGCGCCAGCACAGCAAGAGCAGAGCTGCCAAGAGGTTCCTCGCCCCCAAGAAGTTGCCCGAGTGCTCCTTGCTCAGGTCCGTCGCGACCACGCTCCTGTTCCAGCGCGCCACGACCCCGTGCTGCTCCCAGCTGCAGCGCATGAGGGCCCACAAGACCAAGCTCCTCGTCACCAGAGGCCTCCCATGGACACAGCAGGCAGCCGTGCCTTCACCACCGAGCTGTGCAGCGTCGCGTGGCCCTGCAAGTTCAAGCCAGACCTGCCTCCTCGCTACAACGGCACAGCCGACCCTGCGGAGTTCCTCCAGCTCTACGAGCTAGGCATCGAGGCTGCCAACGAGGATGAGAAGGTCATGGCGAACTGGTTTCCCATGGCACTCAAGGACGGGGCCCGCACCTGGCTCCTGAACCTAGCTCCAGGCAAGATCTCCTCCTGGGACGAGTTGCGCACCCGTTTCATCGCCAACTTCCAAGGTACTCGTGACAGGCCACCTGCCATGAGCGACATGCGCCGCATCAGGCAGCAACCAGGGGAGACCCTGCAGAAGTACATCCAGCGCTTCAACAACACACGACTCAAGATTCCCAAGGTGACCGAGGAGGCCATCATCTCAGCCTTCTCCGACGGCGTGCGCGACGTCAAGATGAAGGAGGAGCTGGCGATGCATGAAGATCTGTGCACTTCCTTGGAGCTGTTCAACTTGGCAACCAAGTGCACCAGGGCTGGAGATGAAGATCTGGAGATGAAGGAGGAAGGGCGCCTTTCCCTCCTCGAGCTGCCAGCCGCAGACCCAGAAGAGAAGAAATCCAAGGCCAAGGACGTGATGCGCAAGGGGGCTACCGTGCTTGCGGCAGAACCAGACACCAAGCGGGGAAGAGATCGGCCCAAGTATTTCAAGGGCAGCTGGTACTGTGTGTACCACGACCTCCACACCCACAACACCAACGAATGCCAAGAGCTCCGAGCCGTGCGAGAAGGAAGGGTCGGCCGACGCCCCGACCGCAACGATCGTGGCTAATGCTGAGGAAGAGGACGGAACACCGGACGCTGGGAAGACCGCGGCCCTCGCCAAGGGTGGCGTGACAGACCTCGCGAGGATCGCTGGCAGGATCAGCCTCGCGAGGGAGACTAGAGGGATCAACCTCGCGAGGATCGCCCGCAAGGAAATGCAGGCCTCCCTCCACTGCCTCCGTGGCCAAGGAGAAACGAGGACCATCATCAGGACGAGGGGGCTGGGGGCTTCCAGGAGCCGCGCGCGATCGCCTGCATCCTGGGCGGAGCTCAAGCCCCAGCCTCTCAACACATGTTCAAGCAGTTCGCTCGCGAGGTGAATGCAGTCCTCCCCAAGCTGGAAGCCATGCGCCCCCTCAGGTGGTCGGCATGCGCCATCACGTTCAGCTCAGCGGATCATCTCAAGTGCGCGGCCACAGCCGGAGTCCTCCCAATGCTTTGCTCCCTAGTCAGCAGCAACGTGCAAGTCACCAGGACCCTCATCGATGGCGGGGCAGGGCTCAACGTCCTGTCCGTAGAGACGTTCAACAATCTCCAAGTGCCTTACGATCAGCTTCAGCCAACCAAGCATTTCTCTGGAGTCACCGACGGCTCCACAGTCCCAATTGAGTAGGTCCGCCTCCCTGTCACCTTCGGGGCACGCAACAACTACCGGACCGAGCTCATTGACTTCGACGTCGCCCACATCCGCCTGCCGTACAACGCCATCCTCAGGTACCCAGCTCTCGCCAAGTTCATGACTGTGACTCATCATGGCTACAACGTCCTCAAGATGCCAGGAAGCGGTGGAGTCATCACAGTGCCCTGTGAAGAAAGAGACGCAGTGTGCTCCCTGGAACGAGCTTTTCGGGCTGCATCACTTGAAGACCCAGATCGCGAGAGCGGGAGGCTCCCCGAAGCCGCTCCCAAGAAGAAGAAGACATCGCCAGCCCCGACCCCTCAAGAGGCAGGCTCTTCAAGGTCTGCGCCTGCTCAGGGGGCACCTCCTTCTGTCACATAGGGAGGCGTGCCCGGTGCCCTCCTCAAGTGGGGCTCGGGGGCTCCCCCCTGGAGGGCCACCGACCTTGCTAAGGTCACAAGGGAGGCACTTGGGCACCACTTGGAGGCGTGTTTCAGAACATGTTTCCCTCAGGAAGGAGCAAAGCAAAGAGGGCCAAACCCTCAGGACTTCGTCAGTCAGGTCACACAGGAGTTGCAGGAGTCAAGAGTCATGAGTGGCAGCCGCCGCTTACCCGCCGCAGCTCCCCAGCCAGGCGAGGATGGTGGGCTGCGCGTCTGCATCGACATCCCAGGGCTCAACCGAGTCGCCTCTCAGGAGCGCTTCTGGCCCTCACGCGTGGGGCGCTGTGGAGGCCCACCCCATAGCTACATTCGCATGCCCTACAGCTTGCCGAACGCGGCTGCGGTGCACCAGTGCCTCATGAGGAGCATCCTGGAGGCTCAGGAGGCCAGCCGTTCCGCAGTCCTGGTGGAGATGGAGATGGTTCGCGAGGAGCCACCAGCGCCTCCGGAGCCTCCCGAGGCTCCTCAGTCTGGGGGCTCGTGAAGATCGGCTCCCGTGGCCCGCTACGTCTGCTACTTCAACACCCCTTCATCGTCAACACTATCAGGTGACATCTTTCAAGTTTAGTTTCCAGCTGGGAGCGCCCCGAGGGCTGCATCATTCCCAGGCCGCGTGGGTCCGTCCCTGCGGCGTGTATCCCTTTTGCTCATGTTTTTAGCTTACCTTGTTGGGGGCGCCCCTCGGGCTGCATCATCCCCAAGTCACTCGGGTCAGACCCAGCGGCATGTACCCCTCTTGCGTTTTTTTCGGGCCATGCATTCGACCCATCATGCTTGTTATTTGATGCATGTCCGTGGCACCGCTTCTTCCTTCATGTCGGCCGCTTGCGCGTTAAAGGGGGGGTGCCTGAGCATCGCGACTCAGGGCTCCTACTGGCTCTCCAGCCCTCACCCTCTGGCTTTGTCTGCGGCATCGCGCCCTGGCAAACCAGCGATGGCTGAGACTCGCTCGAGGGCCGGGACCCGAGGACGTAGAGCGTCGACATGTAACCGAGCTTGCGCGTTAAAGGGGGGGGGGTACCTGAGCATCGCAACTCATGGCTCTTACTGTCTCTCCAGCCCTCACCCTCTGGCTTTGTCCACGGCATTGCACCCTGGCAAACCAGCGACGGCTGAGACTCGCTCGAGGGCCGGGACCAAGGACGTAGAGCGTCGACATCTAACCAAGCTTGCATGTTAAAGGGGGGGTACCTAAGCATCGCGACTCAGGGCTCTTACTGGCACTCCAGCCCACACCCTCTAGCTTTGTCCATGGCAACGCGCCCTAGCAAACCAGTGACGGCTGAGACTCGCTCAAGGGCCGGGACCTGAGGACATAGAGCATCGGCATCTAGCCAAATTTGCAGGAACACATCACAAGTTAAGGCCCAGTCCAGGCGCAGCCCGCCTTGGGGTAGGGGCCCGTGAGTCCCACGCTGGCTCATGGGTGCCCCGATACACGTAGTCAGGCCTTTAGTGCCTCGTCGCCTCTCCAAAGCAACTAACGGCTGACCGTCACTTGTCATAGCGGACTTTTGCTCTTTTTGTGGTGGACCTGCAGGATCCCCCCAAGGAGGAGCACCAGGCGAGGCCCTCACACTATCCTCTTCACTCTCGTCCGCGCGAACCGCTTGCACGTTAAAGGGGGGGGGTACCTGAGCATCGCGACTCAAGGCTCCTACTGGCTCTCCAGCCCTCACCCTCTGGCTTTGCCCACGGCATCGCGACCTGGCAAACCAGCGACGGCTGAGACCCGCTCGAGGGCCGGGACCCGAGGACGTAGAGCAGAAAGGGGAGCAGAGGCAAGAGGGAAGAGGCACGCGGGGACCTCACTAGGCAACCCCTCGCCGGCCAAGGCACGGACCTAGCGCCGCACCAGGAAGCGCTTCCTGACTCTCGAGATAAGTCACCCTCCGGAAACACTAGTTATCACTGCACCGTCGCTGCACCCAATGATGTTCCGTGTTAGCAATGTCGCATTCCTTTCTCACTGAACGATAGCTGCTTGAGCGCTAAAGGGGACCTCCTGAGCATCGCGACTCAGGGGCTCTTACTGGACCCCGGGCCGCTTAACTCCTGGCGTTGACCACGGCATCGCGACCTGGCATACCAACGACGGCTGAAGCTGCCTTGGGACCGGGACCTGTCGGCGCAGAGCACCAAGCCCTCGTGAGGTTCGAAAGGAAGAAACTAAGCTAAGACGGAATAAACATCTCGCACTGCTTCACGATAAGGATCATATTGACAAACAGAGCTACAGACACCTTACAAGCCCCCACGGGGTGTGTTCTTGGCTCCTCGCAGGGACAAAATACGCGTATACTGAGGAGTCCTAACTACAGGAACCGTCACGGCAGACGCCATCATCAATAGTGGGCTGCCAGGCACCGGCGCCAACCTCATCCAGATCAGAGACGGCGGCGGCCTAACGTGCCCGTCTTGCTCCAAGAGCGGCACAGGCTCGGGGTCTCGTAGCTGTCGTCGCTCGTCTCCGGAGTTGCGAAGAGCTCGGCGGAGTCGCTAGATCCTCCGGCGCCCCCGCCGCTTGAGGAGCTGCTGGAAGAACGCGTGACGGCAGGCCTGGTCCCTGTCGCTCCCGAGCTTCTGCCGCTGCCCCTGGGATAGCACTCCAGCCGACACCCATCTTCGTCGAAGACCTTGAAGAGCATCATGGAAGCGCCATCGAACTCCAAGTGGATCGCGAGGGCACCCCTTGTCCCGCAAACCCAGGCGATCTCGCCCCAGCCATGGGTCATGGAGACCTTACCTGGAGCGATGACCTCGACATCCGCATCAGTCGCGGGAGCCTGTCAATCGGCGTGCTGCAGCCAGAGCCTGAAAGGCCCCCTCGGCGGAATCTCGAAGGCGAAGGAGGGAGGAAGGCAAATCCAAGATCGAGGAGGCATGGCGGCGTGGAGCACAAACTCTCGGGAGGAGCCCTTAGCGTGAACTCCGGGAGGGACAACACACACCGCCGTGACCCGCCAGCGCCGACGGCGGCAGCGTCCATGGCGCTCGGCATCATCTCCTGCAGGGCCCTCAAGGTGGGCGTGCAAAGTCAGCGGGAACCCTGGCGGCGGCCACTCGCACCAAGGCCTCGACACCTCCTGCCGCGCGCCCTTATCTCGGCGGCAGAGGACCAACCGCTTCTTTGGTGGAAGCGGGTCAGGACCCTCTCGGGGGGCCTTCCCCTTCTCTTCTACAGAGAACCGGCGTATCGGAGCCATTGCGGCAAGGCGGAGCAGTGGCGAACATGAAGAAGAGGAGAAGTAGCAGAGGAAGATGGGCTGGAATGGCTCGCGCCGCTCCGTACTTATAGCATGAGGAGGCCAACCGTCGGCCTCCACGATCGCAGGTAATCATGACCGGTTTTTGCGTGTAGGGACTCGTCAGTTTGTGCAGTTACCGAGGCATCATGGGGGAGCGGAGCCGCCCACGTCCAATCAACCACCATGTGGCGCCCGAGGCCGCAGGCTGTTAGGGCCCGCGGCGCTTCGCACATGCCCCTTTGCCTCTCTGCTCAGCCAAGTCCGGGCGCGCCTTGGGCCCGGGGGCTACTATCGGTGTTCTTGGAACGGGGGTCCCCAGACTTGCCTGCCTGCGGCCTGCGGCGTGGCTCAAGGGGTGGCCCAGCATGGACCATCTTCATCAACACAAGCTCAAGACCCTCGCGAGGGGCCAAGCCTCACGGGGTGGACGACAGGAAGCTTCCTCAGGCATGGCCTCGTCAGGCTGGCCCGCGAGGAGGCGGAGAGATCAAGGCAGGGTACCTCACGAGGTGCCCATGATGCAAGCCATGACAACCAAGGGCGCCAGGTGGGCGCCAGCCCGCGCAGTGTCCTTCTTTCCTCTTTGGTGTATAGGGAGTAAGCGCAGGCGAGAGCATCAAGCAAAGGCATCCATTTCGGTGCAACAAGACCAAGACCAGCAGAATGGCAGGATGGAGGTCATCATGGAGCCCAAGCCGGTGTCACCACCAGAGCCTTTGGCAGGCGAGGACCAACTTTAGTCAGGATAAGTGTACTAAATGTTCCCCTTCAAAATGGCCAATGGTTGGCGCCCTTCCCGCTCAATATATGGGAAGAGGCCCAGGGCCTTTGCCTATAAATAGGACTAGCCACCATAAGGTAGGGGCATCGATCCAGAGGGCGACTGAACTCCCCCTAGTAGTTCTTCGCACCAGCCAAGAATAGACCCTCGCGAGGCTGTTCTTCCTTGTATTGTTCATCATGAGACCAAGAGGCAATCCGCCACACCACACACTGGAGTAGGGTATTACACCACAATGGTGGCCTGAACCAGTATAAACTCTATGTCTCTTGTGTTGTTCCTTTGATTGCTTAGATCATAGCGAGGCGGAGAGGTGCAGGTAGGCCGAGGGCAAAATCTCCGCGCGCACCCCAGTGTTCGAATCTATAGGGTCTGCCGGAACCCGAAATCCGACAAGGCCTACTTGTGTTAGGTCCATTTAAGCCCACGGCCCCTACGAGATGTGCCAATTCGGCCCATCAATGGCCCATTAAAGATTTGACACCATTGCATCCCATTGTCGGTTCGAGCCCGTTAACAACCCGCTATATATTTGGGCTCAATATCTGCCCGATGAGATTTTGGCCTGTTAACGGCCCATTTAATGGATGGGCCAATTTTCAGGATGTACATCTTTCGGCCTTTTAGCGACCCATTTAAATGTTGGGCTAATTTCTGGCCCGGTGTGTCTTTCAGCCTGTTGATGGCCCATAATCTGATGGGCCATTTGTAGTCGGACCTAAGTTTCGGCCTTTTAGAGGCCCATTTAAGTGTTGGGCCAATTTCTGGCCCGGTGTCAGTTTCAGCCTGTTGACGGCCTGTCGTGGATTTGTCACGGCAGATGTCCTTAGTGTGAGGACTTAGTCGCGAGGCCAACGCATCTATGTGGTAGCTTGAGAGGGGTTGAGCGGGATCGTGAGACGCAACACAAGACAGGAATTTAGACAGCTTCGGGCCCCGGGAAACATCATCCGGTAAAAACCCTACATGCTGTTTGAGGCTAGGTCTCATTATCATCACGAGGGAGTCGCCGTAAACCGGCTCTCCTCTTTGTTTCTCTGCTTGTAGCTTGTCCTTTCTAACTTGTCCCTCTTTGGGGAGCCCTGCCCCTCCTTATATATGTTGAAGGGGCAGGTTACATGTGGAGTCCTATTAGGATAAGGACTAATCTATCTCTAACACAAATCGGATACAAGTCCGGTTCTTCCTTGTAAAGCAAATATTCCTCATGCCCTTTTCTCTTAAACCGGCCCACCATAGCATGATCCGACCTTCCATAAACCGCCCGTTGGGCCACCGGGTCTTGTCGCTCCTCTGACCCGCCTGCCGGATTGCCAATGAACCGTAAACCGCCATGTCCAAGTGGGTTACCAGTGAATCGCCAAACTCTAGCCGGGTCATACATTCGGCGGTTTATACCGCGGGGTATATCCCCGACATTAACCCCCAGTTTAATTTGGATTCATCCATGTTAAACTGATCTGCAACAAGAACAAATTTGTCGAGTTGTGCTCCGGTTTAAATATACTTGTAAGCCGGCACTTGATCATCCTTAAATCCTTGTCATTTCTTCCTTCCAAGTTAATAACCATCTTCATAATCAATTTGCTTGCAGAAGATATTTGTAAATAAAGAATCCATTTGAATCGGCCTTCAATGCTTTGACTTGACAAAAAATTTAGTCTCTGAAATATTCAACTGATATCCAGCCGGCTTGAAGATGTAAAACTTGCTGGTTTATGATTACCACCATTGTCTAGTTATAAAAACTGATAATTCCGGGTCATGATTGTTGCCAACACCGGTTCATGATTATTGCTAATGCCGGTTCATGATTATTGATGACGCCGGGTTACAGACACAGGGTCATAATGATTGGTGACGCCGGGTTAATCCAGTTTGCTCAAAGCAGAGAATTTGAAAATAGTTCTTCGATAATAATATAATACCTGTAGCCCCCAAGTCTTGAGCAGAACAAAGTGATGGCTTTAAGACTTGCTTCAATATAAATACTGCCACTTAAGAAGAAATCCATGTTGTTCATCCCAGTCACTTAGTAAAAACTGAATACTCCATATTATGTAGCCCCCAAGTGCCGGGTTGTCATGCTTGCAGCAACCTGGGACTTGTAATTGTCTTATACTCATAAAAACTTCGACTAGTGTAGCCCCCAAGGGCCGGGTCAGAGCAGGGACTTTGTAGGTATAATCATGTAGATTTGAGCAATGATGTGTAGCCCCCAAGGGCCGGCTCAGTAATATAATATTGAGCTGGGACTTGATATATACTTCAATAAAAATAACACCATATGATGTAACCCTCATCATGGGACTTGAATCTACGTCCACAAGGTTAAGAGCCTTGTGCTTTACCAACTGAGCAGTGGACTCTTCAATATAATGAATAAAAAGCTTTGTACCTTCAATTGTTAACAGGAGCAATTGGTAGCCCCCAAGGGTTGACTCATTATAATGTGATGAGTCGGGTCTTCAATAATATGAGCAGAAAATTACTTTGCATTAGCCCCCAAGTGTCATGGTGCATGCTTGCAGCGACATGAGACTTGCATGTAATCTCAATTTGAATAATGTAGCCCCCAAGTGCCGGGTCGTGAGCCTGCAGCGACTCGGGACTATTCCTTCCATTGTAGAATAAATCATATCCTTTGATAAAATAATAACTGTTGCGCTAAAGCGACTTTGACAACTCAATAATATCGGTTACTAATAACCATAAAAATCCAGCCATGTTGGCTATTCAAGATAATATAATCCGGTATGAAAAATTCATCCAATATCATAATGAAAATCAGCCAAATTTGGCTATTTGAATAATATAACCCAATCATTTATAAGTGCATGATTCCAATGGCGCAATCCAAATATATACTGGCGACGTATAGTCCAAAGCCAGGCCGGTTTAATAAACTCCGGATAATTTCCCATCATATACTGGCGACTTATCGTCTTAAAGCCAGGCCGGTTTAATAAACACCGGATAATTTATCATCATGCTTTATTCAACCTGTCTCTGCATACAACAAGTTTAAAGTGTCCTGGCGGTTTACTGCCGGACGGGTCGTAATGCCCAACATATAACCCAGGTTTATAACCAAGGCTGCACTTAAGAATAATCAATGAAATATATCATACCTGTGATATTGAATCACATCATTGGTTTACCAATTTTTTGTAGTAAGAGTGATAACCCCAATCTTGAGTAATGATAACTCCTTTCATACTGTGCCGGTTGATGATAAACCGTACCGGGTTGTGATAAACACCGGTTTAACCATATATAATACCGGCGACTCATAGTCAAACCAGACCGGGCTGATAGTCTCCGGATTATAACTTGATCCTGTATTGACAACTTGTAATTGAAGGTCAAGCCGGGTTGATAAACACCGGTTTACTCCATAATAGGATGGTAACAGAAAATCAAACCGGGCATACTCCTCCGGATTAAAGGGGAATCAAATCCATCGGCTGAATCGGAAAAAAGGTGTTTGTCGACATAAAAGAAATCCGACAAAAGCAAAGAATAAACAAACCATGAAAATAACATGGAAGCAAAGGAAATGATAAAACCATTTGCAAAAATATGCTATACTGAGCTGTTCAGATGGTATTACCATGGTCGGACAGGATCAAGGCCCCCAATAGGAGTGACAATGATTCAAGTCAGCCAGGTCCCCAAATGACTCGTGGCATATATGCCAGATCAAGAGGCGTGGCAATGGTTCGGGCCCAACCATGCCCCCAAGTGATTTTGTGGCCTTAGGCCGACCAAGAGGCGTGACTGGTTCAGACTTGACCATGTCCCCAAATGATCTGGTGGCTGTCGCCTATCAAAGGGTGTTCGTTGGTTCGGACACGACCAAGGCCCCCAGTGATATATAAAAACAAATGTCAAGCGGTAAACCGGAGGCCGCTTTAAACAGAACCACTCCGTGTAACCTCGCATGATAAGAAAGACAGAGATCCCGCTTTATGAAGCAGAAGGCCCCATGTGATCAATAATATGTTAGGCCGATAAGGCAGGATACCCATGTTTGAACCGCGCATCATGGCAGCAGGTCCTCTTCGGTAATTTTTAACTTTTTTGCAAGAGATAAATTCTTCTTGAACCGGGATCTTGAACCGGATAGTGAGAGCTTCAAGGCTTTGTGGGAGACAAATTCCCCTTGAACCGGATTGTAAATCGGATATTTTGAGAGCTTCAGTGAGACTGACTTCCCTTGAACCGGATTGTAAACCGGAATCCTTTCTGATGATCCGGAACTTCTTCATTGAGCCGGGATTTTGTAACTGTCATATACTTTCTAAGCCGGAAATTTTCTGACGGCCTTCAAATAATAGTAGCCTCCGGGACCGGGTTATCCTTCCCTCCATCGTCATGGGGTTCTTAAATTTGCTGAAACTGGCAATATTCGCTGAGTCATGTCATCGTAGCCCCCGAGTCTAAAAGGTGACTCGAGGAGTTGGCTTGAGACTCTCCATATTTGACCGTGATATAAACCGGCATAACTTGTATATCATTGGCGTTGATAACACGATGTGAATCCATAGAAGGTTGAGGTGACTGCGGCAGATTGTAAATGATCCCATATAAGCCGTGTCAGCAACTCGGCCAATGGTTCCTTCCAACTGGCGATTTGAAGTTAACCCAACTGTAGTGGCGGCGACTTGTGCGCCTGCCCATTGAGCCATCCAGTGCAAACGGCGGTTGATAGTATATGATAATTTGCCTCCTTTTTGTTGAAAGAAAAACCGGGCTACCCAAGCTGTGACTTGCTTAAACAGTTCATGCAGACAGGTATAGCCCGACGTGTTGATGTAGACCAGGCTTCAGGGCGGTGATTTACACACGGCCATTGACAATGAACAGACGCGATCCCAGCAAGCCGATGTAGACCGGACCGCAAGTGCAGCAGCTTGTGTGCGTCCATTCATCATGTGGGATTATCCCCAGGCGGGATATTATCAATCCATGGTGTAAACCACATTTGTAATGAATAATAGTCCTGTGTATAAAAATATACAAATCAAAGTAATTTGCTCTTTGATAGAAATAATATGCGTTAATAAAATATATAGAGAAGATAGCACCTGGATTTGTCCGGACGACAGATAATCTGGATGTAACTCCGTAGACAAAACCGGCGACGGTATGACCCATCTAATGTAAACATCTGATGATCAACAGCTGCATGCAATCGCTGTATCATTTTCAACAAGGTATCACTTGCCCATAAATTTTGGGACGTGCATGTTCCTCCTCTGCAGCAGCATGTCATGTACATGCACAGAACTCATTTTTGCATGATCAATCTTGGCAACTTGTGTGGGTATCCGCCGGGTGACCTGGCGAGTTGATGTATACTGACACGCAAGGATGATGGGCAGAATATGCCTCTGTCTATAGGCCTTTGGCAGTTCGACGCCCGGTCCACGCGGCAGATAAGTGAGCAGCCAAACCCCCGGCCGCATACTTTGATATTGGAGAAACAAAAATAATGCCTGGCAACACCACTTGGAGAGCGGCGTCGGTTTAGAGCGGCAGCAATGCGCGGCCGCAGCGGAGGTGGCGCAAGGCCGGGGTAGCTTGGCGCACCGGCGAAGGGGGCAGCACAGCGGTGACCCGGTGGCGATTCGGGGGTGAGGCGATGGCGCCCAGCGCAAAGCAGAGTAAGGCAGTCGATCGCGACGGAAGCGGCGACTCAGGGGCGCCGGGCATCTCAGCCTCAGACTTTTTCCTTCAGTTTATACAAAAAGACTTGCAGGAACAGTACTACGTGAGCACCTAGTACTTGTCGGTAGCACTTGTAGTTGATGAAATTATCTTCGACCTTTTCCCACAATGTCATAGCACCAGTAGATTATGAATTGACGCCCCGGGGCTTGAAATCAGCACAACAGTGCTCCGCGGCTCAGCACAGCACAATACACCATGAAGCGGCACTCAGTGTGCTGGTCCGGTAACTCAGTGGGAGCCGCGGTGGCTTTTTCATGGCCTGAACTGGCCAGGCGCAACAGCGGGTGACCCACGGTGCGGCTGTTCAACCGGCGGCGATTTGGAGATGCACCGGCTAAGGAAACTCCCCAGGGCGGCGATTCAGCAATGGTACAGGCCGGCTTCTGAGGATCCAAAGCATGTCAAAGGTGGATTAGTGGCAACTTGGTAATGCGGCAATATCAGCCTAACAGAGATTGAACGACAGAGGTTGAGCGCGCCTGTAGCCGAGCGCCGGCCAACGGCTTGTAAAGAGACGGCTTTCAGCGGCAACAGCCACGACGCCGTGGCGACTCAGTGCGGAGGTCGGCGGTTTAGCCGGCCAGACAATCTGTGGTGAAAACCGCAGGGAGCCGAGGGAAAGCGCGGTGGCACGTTGATTCCACAGCGACGGCGACTCGTGGTAGAAACAACAACTTGAAACCAAGGTAAACCGATCCGGCACGGTCAGAGCGATTTTGGTTGACTTTGATCTCTGAAGCACACATCGGCTGGGAAACTCCATCGGGCTTTAGCAGCCGGGCAAAATCTCGGATGGAGCAATGGCAGATCGACCACGGCGAGTGAACCTCGTCGGGTCAAGGCAAAGTGAGGGCGGACGACTCACGACGGCAGCAACAGACGGCAGAAGAGGACAAGGGCGCGTGTGCTGGCGGTAATCCGGCGCGCGTGGAAGTAGCTCGTCTGGAACAACAACAGCGGGGGCGATCTGCCTGGGAACTAAGCGAGGGCGAGAGCAAGGCCAGCCACGGAGGCGGGCAACTTAAGACTGCGGCGACGTGCGGCAGAGGTGGAGGCGAGGCCAGAGCGGTGGCTAGTCAGGCGAGACCGATTCCGTGTCCCACGTCAAATCGGAGAGGCCAAGCTGAGTCCGTGTCTCCCATCCCCCTTCGGGGCAGATTTCACTTTTGTGAAAAAGTAGTACCGCCAGATTGATCTTGACTTGACGCCGTCTTGACGTATTTGCTACAGCACATTGATGTGGCTTGCTGATTTATTCTTCCGTGGACTAGTACTCCCTCTAGTCTCTTTTTGGTTCTGCCTGCTGCCGGCGTCTTGAATCTTCTCGGGACTCGGCGTGCCCTTGTAGGATAACGCGAACATGTAGATTGACTTTCCTTTGGTCTTGGCGGATTACGTCCGCAGAGAAGACAACTGTGATAGTATGCCGGGTCACGAGATTGTGGCGGTGGACAGATTGTCTCCTTTCGCCTATATATATTTTTTTATCTTGATTGATGAACTTGAAGACGATGTGAATCTTTTTGCGCTGGCTCTTCTTTATCCAGTTAACTACACGCTTCTCGATCCCTGGGGATCTCCCTTCAAGAACTCAACACCATCATGCGATGGCCCCATGGTGGGCGCCAACTGTCGTGGATTTGTCACGGCAGATGTCCTTAGTGTGAGGACTTAGTCGCGAGGCCAACGCATCTATGTGGTAGCTTGAGAGGGGTTGAGTGGGATCGTGAGACGCAACACAAGACAGGAATTTAGATAGCTTCGGGCCCCGGGAAACATCATCCGGTAAAACCCTACATGCTGTTTGAGGCTAGGTCTCATTATCATCATGAGGGAGTCGCCGTAAACCGGCTCTCCTCTTTGTTTCTCTGCTTGTAGCTTGTCCTTTCTAACTTGTCCCTCTTTGGGGAGCCCTGCCCCTCCTTATATATGTTGAAGGGGCAGGTTACATGTGGAGTCCTATTAGGATAAGGACTAATCTATCTCTAACACAAACCGGATACAATCCGGTTCTTCCTTGTAAAGCAAATATTCCTCACGCCCTTTTCTCTTAAAACGGACCACCATAGCATGATCCGGCCTTCCATAAACCGCCCGTTGGGCCACCGGGTCTTGTCGCTCCTCTGACCCGCCTGCCGGATTGCCAATGAACCGTAAACCGCCATGTCCAAGTGGGTTACCAGTGAATCGCCAAACTCTAGCCGGGTCATACATTCGGCGGTTTATACCGCAGGGTATATCCCCGACACGGCCCATAAATCATTTGGGACATTTGTAGTCGGACCTGAGTTTTGGCCTTTTAGCGACCCATTTAAGTGTTGGGCCAATTCCCGGTCCTGTGTGCCTTTCGGCCTGTTAACGAACCATAAATGAGTTGGGCCATTTGTAGTCGGACCTTAGTTTTGTCCTTTTAACGGCCCATGCCCGTCATGGTCCAATACCAGCCCGGTTTCTCTTTCGGCCTGCTAAAGGCCCACAACACAGTTAGGCCATTTACAACACAACCTGACTTTCGGCCTCTCAGGGGCCCATGCTTTTCATGGTCCAGTACAAGCCCGCTGTCTCTTTCGGCCTGCTAAAGGCCTACAGTATAGTTGGGCCATGTGTAGCCCAAACTTAGTAACGGCCTATTAACGACCCGTGAAATAAATGGGGGCCACCTGTTGCCCGCTTTGATGTCGGCATGTTAATGACCCGGGAGGTAAGAGGGCCGACCATTAACTTTCGGCCTAGTAACGGCCCATTAACTTAATGGGCCCACTAAAGTTTGTACATGTCTTTAGGCCAAATTAGATAATTTGAGCCCATTACGATGAGCAATTATGCACAGGACCAAAACTGATCAAGCAAAGGTACGACATACAGGGAATAACGTTGCACATCTAGCATATATTACCGGAAATTACATCCACTGGGCAATCAAAGATTGATGCCAGTGCAAATAAATGAGCAGAACCTAACCATCTACAATGTCACAATCTGCAACCTCAGCACAGATGACGCCCATAAGCATGAGGGCAAGTTCTTGCTGCTTTGTTACACTGTCTCTGAAAACATTGATTAGTTGTTGTGTCGCACGACTCTGCACCTCTAATTGATCCACCATTTCCATCATTGCTTTAGCCATTAATTGGTTCACAAACATACATTTATTTCGTTGCATTCGAGACAGAGGATACTGAACAGATTCAGATGGCGATTTTGGCAGGCTTGCATTATTGATAGTGGAGAGTGTCTCGACCACTGCATCATAACATAAATTAGGACGAGAACCAAACAGATTAATCATGAGTTATTGCCATATTACCTGGCCTAGATTTGCTGGAAAGAAACATTGGGGTTGCCTTGCTGTTTTCAGAGTTTTTCTTCTTATCTTCAGTAGCCTGCACAAAATTAACACACTAGCATTGCTATCATTGGCCGAGTCAGATAATAGGAAAGCAACATTGACACAACGAACGTTTGGGCGACTACCCTACACCAAATTAACACAATATGGCACAGCTATCATCAGCCAGGTAAGGTAGTACGAAAGCAACATTGAAAAATGAATGAATGGGCAACCAAAGAAGCACTACAATTCAGTAATGTGCGTGATATGAGATAGTACATTCATGCAGCTCAGTATGCAAAACAACCAGGCAGTTTTCCTTACAAAAATCAACATTGGCGCCTTTAACATTTTGCTACAACTAATTTTAGATCAGATAAAGGTTAGATTCACACCGATTAACAAAATACATGTTGATGTAAGAATATAGTGATATACAACAGGTACTTACATCAGCATTGGAGCACAAAGAATTCTCGCAAGATATTTTCCTCGAATACGATCCCAATGGAGGAAGTCTTCTATCATTTAACCTTATTTTCTAAAAGATAGATGGGTAAGAAACATGTAGAAAATATGATCAGAATGCTATAAAATTTCATGATGCGAGGATAAGCACACTCTTCTTAGAATAGAGTTCACATTCTTTTGCTGGACTAGAGCGGACTAGTTCTTTGGCCACTAGAATCTGCTTATTATCAGTGGGAGTTGGGTTTCTCTATGCTGGAGTAGTATCTATGAAAAATGGAGTTGGTTTATTATCTCCTGGCAATTGGATCTTTTGCAAAGACCTGGTTTGTAACCCTTCAGATTCTAACATAGCCGTCTTCCCCTTGCATGCCTTATATAGAAGAATGGTGATTCCGTTATAAAACATGCTACAGCAGAGATGGAATAGGTACTAAAGAATAGAAAGGCATGACATATTGACATGTATTCCCTCCATCCGGAAATAAATGGATGGGTCTAGTCGTATTTTAGTTCTAGATTCATCCACTTTTATCCATTTCTGTGACATTTAATCCGGGCGGGGGGAGTATGATGTAAGAGCTAGGGATACGATAGGACAACAAAGTAAAGAAAAACACTGTAAAACCCACTGCAGAACCAAAGTATTCAAACCCACTAATATGAGATAGTACACTCATGTAGCTCAGGATGCAAAACTACCAGGCAATTTTCCTTACAAAAATCAACATTGTGGCCTTTAATCATACATTTTGCTACAACTAAATTTAGATCAGATAAAGGTTGGATTCACGCCAATTAACAAAATACATGCTGATGTAAAAATATAGTGATATACAACAGGTACTTACATCTACATTGGAGCACAGAGAATTCCTGCAAGAATCTTTCCTCATAAACGATACCATTGTAGAAATTCTTCTATCTGTTAAGCTTATTTTCTAAAAGAGAGATGGGTAAGAAATATGTAAAAATATGATCAGCATGCTATAAAATTTCATGATGCAAGGATACGCACACGTTTCTTAGAATTGAGTTGACATATTTTTGCTGGACTGGAGCGGACTAGTTCTTTGGCCACCGGAATCTGCTTATTATCAGTAGGAGTTGGGTTTCTCTGTGCTGGAGCAGTATCTATAAAAACTGGAGTTGGTTTATTATCTCCTAGCGTTTGGATCCTTTGCAAAGGCCTTGTTTGTAACCCTTCAGATTCTAACATAGCCATCTTCCCCTTGCATGTCTTGTATAGAAGAATGGTGCTTTAATTATAAAACATGTGACAGCAGAGAGATGGAATAGGTACTGGAGAATAGAAAGGCATGACATATTGACATGTATTCCCTCCATCCGGAAAAAATGGATGGGTCTAGGCGTATTTCAGTTCTAGATACATCCTTTTTTATCCATTTCGGCAACATGTAATCCGGACGGAGGGAGTATGGTGTAAGAGCAAGGGATATGACAGGACAACACCGCAAAAAAAACACTAGTTGAATGTAAAACTATATGCTAGCGGAATACATACAGAAATAACTAAGGCAACATACACGTGTATGATTGGGAAAATAAGATGGCATTGCAACAGAGCACTAGAACAACACTTCAATGTAAAAAACATGGTATGGCAGACAGATGAAGTACATACTGATGAATAACAATGCATAAGATATTCAGAAGCATGATGTCCAAATTAAGCAGATGGCATTGCGATAGAGTAGAATGGCAGTACTTGAATTTGAAAAGATGTTATCATGAATGGAATAGCTACTGAAAAACAGGAAGGCATGACATATTTACATGCATGATCAGCATGCTAAGCACATGGCATTGCAACAGAGTAGATACACTCCAGGACATTATATGCATGTTGTACCCATATCACAGGCCAAGTTAGAGCAAGGACCTTGTGGGTGAAGAGGAATCATCATCTTTCGGCAAGTCTTCTGAAGAACTGCCTTTACATGTTCCATCATATTGGGTATCATTGACATCAAGTTTATTGACCTTTACATTGCTTCGTGAGGTTCTTGTGGATATATCAGTGTGTGCAATTATATCTGACATGCATGGAAGACAACTAGTAGTTAGATTTATGTAATGAGTGCCTGTAGGAGACGACATAAATAGTAGGACTAGGGTTAACTAGCAGCAACATGTCTCATAAACTAAAGGGAGAACACAAACGAAAGCTACAGAATATGTATTGTTTGTACTCGAGATTAACTAGATGGCACACAAAAGTATTAAAGAACAACATAGGTAATACTAGAAGTGGTATAATACTATAATCACCAGCCTGTGGGATAGCATTGGCTGATGGATGATAACTATGGAACAATGTTACCTAAAGAACAAGTATTTTAGCTGAACTATGGAACAACCTGAACTCCTGAACAAGACCCGTAAGAGATCAGCATGAATATACAGTGAAATGTGATGATCTATTTTCCATGCTTAGATGAATAACAACGCCATAAATGTTGCACACAAGTAAGATGAGGGTACAACCTATCTGGCTGCCATCCATAGGAGTGAGCATCATGTGCTGACTTGTCGATGGCCCTACAGTTGTTGTGGCTGTCCATGTTGGGCACGCGCATTCGATGCAGGGAACTCTTGAGTGGGGACTATAGCTCCCTTCTTGTGGATGCTTCCCTTGTTGGAGCAGCTGCGGTGAATCGGAAGACGGTGTGTCTGAAGATGCAGATAATGCATAATGTTAAGAACGACATATCTCTTTGATCTGAAGAAATGCACTAAGAGATCAACAGCAAGGTATGAGAGTGGTCACACGTCTGTTGACTGAAGACTAAATTGGGGTCACACGATTTTATTTTATTTTGGTACTGTCCGATCTACGCCGGATGGATTGATGGTTGTTTTGTGCCTCCCAGCTGACACTATTCGGAATCTTCCCCGAAGAGCCAGGGACCAACGGAAGAACAGCCTGCCTCGCCGTCCATGGCCCCGGTCAAAACCCTGCTCCCCGCCCCACCGCACTGCCGTGGTTGTGCCGCCCCCGGGCCAATCCACAAAGACTCCCCGTCATCCAGATCCGGCGGCGGTAGTACCTTCAACCGACGCAACTCTAAAAGATATCCATCTAAGCGCTGCTTCTGCAGCGAACTTGCGGCCCCGCACACTTACGATAGACACCAGCCAACCGGCAGCCTAGGAGCTCCGCCACCTCGAGGGGTGCTGCTTCCCATTGGGAATCGATTGGCCCGGAATAAAAATTCAGACAACTAACGCCTAAATAAAGTGATTTGAGATGAGGGTGCGACCTATCTGGCGGAATGGTGAAGTAGGCAGGTCCAGCTACCGAGTCGGTGAGGCCGGCGCAGTTGCGGTGGCGACCGGCGGCAGGGAAAGAGCGATGTCACGATGGTCGACGTCTACGCGGAAGCAGCGCCAGGACTCTGGACGGATCTGAAGTTGGAGCCGCTCCGGCGCCGTGAACAACGGTGGGGGTGAATCGGCTCTGGTACGGTTCACGCGGCCATCGTCGAGGCAGCACCAGCAGCACAGAGTAAGAGGCACATGGCCCAGTGCACAAAGGCAAATGGACAGTGTCTCCGGCATTAGGGAGGAGGGCGACTGTGAAATTGGTGCGGTGGGGGCGCCATGGAGGTGGGGCTGAGGTTTCGCGGCTCGGGAGAAGGGAGCTTCCCGGGGAGAAGGTGATTTGGCGCCCACGAGGTATGAATGGGGGCGGTTGGGGCGGGGGGGGGAATTGGGAGGGGAGTGGAACCATGTCTTACGGACGCATTTGTCTGAAATGTTAGGGGGAGTTACAGTTCTACCCTTGCCTATAGGCTTCTCGGCTTGGGTCTATGTACTGAGGGTCGGGGATAGTAGAGTAACTTTGCTTCTCCCCAAATAGTGGGCGGGAGCGTTTTCGGGCGAGGAGGGCGTGTTTTGAACTATAGTGGGCGCGAGCGATTTCGGGCGAGGAGAGCGTGTTTTGAAATAGTGGCCGCGAGCTATTTCGGGCGAGGAGAGCGTGTTTTGCCGACCATGGTTTATGAATTATTCGGCACATGTCATTTCGGCCAAGGAGAAGGCGCGCTTGGATGAAGTTACAAACCTACCCTCGATGTACAACGGGCCAATTGATGCATGCCCCACATAGGACGGTAATTTTGCATCTCCCATTTATTTGCCTGAGCGAATTCCACCGAGTAGAGAGGATGTTTAACGGTTCGTTCAAATTTTGGGAGAACGAGCATCCACGTCTACCTTACCAAGTGGATTCGAATCAAATTTCGAAATGTTAGCTTGCCACTTCTTTTTTAGATGGAGAGATGATGCGCGGGAGTAATGTGTTTTTACATGCTCATTGCTAGCGATTTACTATATGACAAATAGTTGAACCACTCAAAAACGCGAATCAACCCAAAATGAAATATCTCGATTCAATGAAATAGCTCGTTCGGTAGGTCAAAATAGTGAACTAAATCCAAAATTGAACACCTCAATCGAGTAGCATGTTGTACAGTATTATAGTACTCCATGAACATGTTGAAAGTCAAATTAATGTACTTGTTTGATATACACATATATTCGTTCATGTGTGGATTGTAGACAACATGTTCTCCAATTTAAATATTTGAATGCAAGGGACTCATGTTCTCTCTCTCTCTCTCTCTCTCTCTCTCTCTCTCTCTCTCTCTCTCTCTCGCCGACAATCTTGAATTCTGTCGCACGCATCCGACACAAAAACCTTGTTGCTCCCTCTCCCTTTCTCTCCATCTCTCTCTCTCTATATATATATATATATATGTGTGTGTGTGGGGGGGGGTCTTTCTAGTTCGCATGCATATATACACCAACAATAGGTCTCTCTCGCACACTATGTATGATACTCTAGCTAGTCCAAGCTATATATCTTGGGTGCACTCATCGTACGCACACAAATTCCTTGGCTCTTTGCCCGTAACTCTCTCACGCACCACTATGTCGTCTCGGAGCTCTTCCCCCCTCTCTTAAACTCTCCAGCCACCTGGGTCACACATACACATGCATATCTCACTCGCACTCGATAGGCCCATCTAAAACTCTATCTCTCTCCCTCGTACTCTCTCCATCTCACACGCACACACACACAATCTCATGCCCAGCTAGCCAAGTATGATGGTCTCTCACTCAATTGTAGGCACACGCAGTCCCCCCCTATATGTATATGACTAGCTAATCTTAGTCTCCATCACAAACATGTGCATGGTCTATCTCGATTTCTCTCAAAGCATCTTTCTATCATGCACGCACTCCCTCGATCTCCCACCCATATAGTCCCCTCACGATCTCGAGGGGATCTCTCTATCACAAACACACCCTCTCTCCCTCCCCATGCGTCCATGCCATCCATGTGTCCCTCTCGACCTTTTTTCCTTGTTGGACAGACCTTTATTGGACATGTGCTATAGGGGTGTGTCTCTCCGTTGCAAACAATCACACACTAGCTATCTTCGTGTATCTCCTCGCCTCGCTTTTCCATCTCGGAGATGCATGCGTGATATTTTCGCATAAGAAATGAAAAAACACTCTCTCTCTCTCTCTAATTTATCGTTTTTTGTCACTTTCTCTTTCACACACACATACTCTTTTTGCACACTTACTCATTCTCCTTCACACGCACTTGATCTGTCTCGACTGAGGCCTCTCCTCGGTCCATAGCATATAGATTTATTGAAAAGTCAAACATCACAAAGTTTGACCATGTACGTGGAGAAAAAGAATTACATCTAGTACGGCAAACATATACCATTAGATTCACCATGAGATGTAGTTTTGTATGATGTATCTTTGGTATTGTAGATATAAATAACATTTGCGTAAACCTGATCAAAGTTTCCAAAGTTTGACTACTAAAAAATTTACATGCACTGCATTATCGAGCGGATGGAATATCTCTTTCCCCCTCTCACCTATCTGACGCACCACTCAGCCTTATCGGGGCTCCTCAATCTCTCTCAAACTTTATTGGTCAGTTTGGACCTGACCCTCATGCCTTGATGGCCAGTACTACCTGGTGTGGACGTGAGATATAAAATATTTATGCCTGGCCAGGCTTGTGTGGCGCTGAAGCGTTTGGTTCATGCCTGAGCCAGGCAAAGCATCAACGTCCCATCAATCAATCCATGCATCAATTATTTAATGCTAATATCCATCCATGTTGCTGTTAGCCTCGTGGCCGCACGACCAGGCACGGCCAGGCATTCGAAATTGGTCGCCTGGGCCAGGCTACTTGAAGTGTCTGGAGTTCAGCTAGGCTAATCAAAGTGCAAGGGAACCTAGCCCAGGCGGGCTTTCTTTTTCACAGGGTAGCAACCAAACAAGCGTGCATGAAATCCAGCCACAACCCCAAGCCAGGCAAAAGATGCTCAGGACACAAGCCAAACTAGCCTTATATCTCCCTGGTTCACACATACACATGTCTCGCTCGCGCTATACATATACACCCATCCAACACTCTCCGCCCTTGTTCTCTCTCCATGTGACACGCACCCCCCTAAGTACCATAATCCCTCACTCCATCATAGGCGCAAGCACTCCACCCTCCCTCCTAAGTATGACTATCTCTTACTAGACATCAGGAACACAAGTATTGTCTCCTTCCATCCATACGTCTATCTCGATATCTCTCGGGGCATCTTCTATCGCGCACACACCTTGTCACTCGATCTCCCACCCATGTAGTCACATCACGATCTCTAGGGTATCTCTCTATGACAAACATACACTCTCTCCTCCCCATGTCTGCATTTTCTCCGTAATGTCTCTCTCGCCCTCTCTCCCTTGTTTGTCAGACCCCTCTTGGCCACGTGCTAGGGGTCTTGCTCTCTCGGTTCCAAACAACCACACACTATCTCCTCACCTTGCCTCTGTTGTCGAAGATGCATGTGTGATATGTTTGCATAAGACACGCATGCTTTTTCTCTACTTTTATCGTGTGTTGTCCATGTCTCTTTCACACACGCACACACACTTTTTTCACTCTCTCTCTCTCTCTCCAGTTAGGGACTCTATCACGTCCATAAGCATATGGATGTTTTGAAAAGTCAAACCTCAGAAAAGTTTGACCAGGTATATGTGGATAAAAACATTTACATCTGGAATGATCCATCGCAACATGTAATTACTTCATACTATCATTTATCTTTGGTATTGTATATATAAGTAATTTCTTTATAAACTTGGTCAAAGTTTCAAAAGTTTGACTTAAAAAAATGTTGGAACTACATTATCGAACGGAGGGAGTAGCTCTTTCTCTCTCTGCTATCTCTCACGGGCCTCCCCTCTCACTCGAACTCTCTATACCGACGGATTATATGCTCACTGTGTCAGCGTATAGCTCCGTATATTGTTTAGTTGACCGGTCAACCAATCCACATGCTGCCTTGTCAGCTCGTGTTCTGTATCTTCGTGTGCTGGCCCATGTGGCAGTGGGTGAAAATAAGTAAATTAGAGGCCCATCGGACACGTGGTGAAGTAAACAAAGTTGAAACCACTCGGGGTAGCACCCCACACGCTAGTAAATTGAGGGCGCATTGAGGACAAACTTCTTGCACGCGAAGGACGCACTCACGCACAATTCACCACTGCACGGTGGCATGCACAGAAGGATGCACTCGCGCACACCCAGCACAGAACACACACCAGCACACATGTACATCGGCGTCGCCGCCGGTTGAGATGGACGGCGAGGCAGCCAACAAGCAGAGGCGGCTCGAGCCAAAACCGCATTCGGCGAGCCTGGACTTCATCAGCAGCCTCCCCGATGACATGCTGCTCGTCATCATTGGCCTCCTCCCCACCAAATCTGCCGTGCGGACCGCCTGCTCTCCCGGCGGTGGTGCCCCCTCTGGCGCTGCATTCCTCTCAACCTCACCGTCGACAGCTGCCTCTGCGACGGGGACTGCAAACGCATGGCCGCAGTCTCCAAGATCCTTTCATCGCACCCTGGGCCAGCCAGACGCCTTGACATCCGCATGTTCAGTACCAACTGCAAGGTCCAACCCAAGTTCGACGAGTGGTTCTTATCCCCCACCCTAGATCAGCTCGAGGAGCTCAGCTTTGAAGCTGGACGATGTCGCTCTCTGTCGCCGTCCACGCTCCACCTCACGCCAACGCTGCGCCGCGCCAAATTTAGCTCCTGATATCTTCCCCAGATTAATGTCGCGCCCACCCTTCTTCTCCCTCAACTCAAGCAGCTCGACCTCTTCAACGTTGTCATCTCGAAGAAGGCTATGGAGCACCTGCTCCGTAGCTGTACTGCGCTCGAATACCTTCGTCTTGAGCAGATCCACGGGTTCATTAGCCTCCACATCGCCTCGACGAATCTTCGATGGATTCATGTGTCTTGCTGGCCCCGCAACAAGACATCAATTGGGAAGAGATCACTCCAGCTGTTCCATGTTATGGTCATTGAGAATGCGCCTTTCCTTGAGAGATTGCTTGTATCGGATCTAGAAGGTCCAACAAAAATCAGGGTCATTGACGCGCCGAAATTGACAGCGTTGGTGTACTCGTCTGCCAAATTCTCCGAACTCTGTATTGGATCTGTAATCGTTCAGGTACATCACTCATCTTCCTCTCCGTCCTCTTGAAATTCACATTTTTAAATTTCTTCTTGATGTATTTACGACCGTCTTCCAGAAAATGATTCCCACAAGCTTGACCCAATCTGTGCGCACAGTGAAGATCTTAGCACTAAAATCTATCGGCCCCAATCTGGATCAAGTTGTTGGATTCCTTACATGCTTTCCGTGCACGGATAAGCTACTCATTGAGGTGAAACTTCTTTCCTATAAGTAAATGGTAATCACAACGTAGCTCAGTTTTTTCGTAATTTTCCCAAATTACGATGACAAGTGTAGTGTTCAAAACTGCATCTACGCACTGCACCGAAAGAAATGTTTTTAGTATTTTTTCTCACGTGATCACCTGCATCGTTTTTATGTTGTGTTACTATAGTAGCCTAGGCTAGTCATAGTGGAAAGTAACTTAGACTACTCTAGTAACTCTATGGTTACCCTAAGAGCAAGTACTACCTCCGTCCTGGTTTACTCTTCCAATTTTGTAGTATCAAAATTTGACCATAGATTTAACTGAGAAAATGTTAATGCATGTCAATAAGAACTATATCGTTGGATTCATATTTGAACATAATTTCAAGTGGTGTAATTTTTTGTGACATGCATTGGCATTTTCTTAGGTAAATCTATGGTCAAAATTTTATACTAAATACGAGGTAGTATTCCCTCTGTCCCAAAATTCTTGTCTTACATTTGTTTAGATACGGATGTATCTAACACTAAAATGTAACTAGATACATCTGTATTTAGACAGATTTAAGACAAGAATTTTGGGACGGGGGGAGTACAAAAGTGGGCTATGTAGGCCAAAACATGTGCCAAATTCACTTGTGATGCATTTGGCATCGATGCCCCTCCATTGCTCACCTAGTGCCCCAATCTGGATCACCTACTTTGCTCCAGTGCCAAATTAACTCACGCAATGAAAAAACACTGCGTGGGAGAGAGGGAGGACTGAGGCAATAAAAAAACACTTGTTTGGGAGAGTGAGAGGCTGGTGTAGTCGGTTTGATTGATTTGTTTATACATGTGGGTCTGTGTGCACAGCGGTGCCAACTCTCTCACATCGCGAGAGCGGTGCCAAAATCTTTTGATTTGACATCAATGCGTATTATGTGGCATACTTTTGCGAAATATGGCATCGGCCACATAGTGGAAGGCAACAAATGCCCAAGCTCTTCACGTGCTCCTAGTTAAATGAGAGGAAACAGAAAGAGAGAGAGAGAGAGAGAGAGAGAGAGTGAAAAAATATCACTAGCCAGCCAACCCTATCGTATGAGCGAATGATATTGGTACCTCTTGATGACACGGCAATCTTATGCAGCCAACTGCTCTAATATGTTCTCTTCTTTTGCAGATAAAAAAAGACCCGGAAGTGAAAAATGTGCTGCACTATAACAATCTCATCGAATGCCTTGATCTCCATCTTACAGAAATTGATTTGATTGACTACCGAGGCAGCACATCTGAGATTAAATTGGCCAGGTTCTTTGTTCTGGAGGCAAGTGTGCTCAAGGTAATGAGGTTTGGCGTTCTCTGGCGCAATAATGAATGGTGTGCTGATCACCGCAAGCGAATAAGCCTAAATGACAAAGTATCCACAGAGGCTGAATTTGTTTTTGAAACATCAAGTGGCCAGAGACTCGAAAACTTATTTGCCCATTAGTGACTTGTGAGGGTAGTGGATTTTAGTTTGTACGATAATGCTGCATCCACCTAAAGTAACGAAAGTTCTTATGTAAACTTCCTAGTAATTCCCTCTTCGTAGGTGCAGCATTACTCCTAACATTTGTAATATTAGTTTGAAACTTGTAATATTATCGTGTCCTATTCTTGCGTTTTCAAAATCCTACGAATCAAACAGGTTCTGAGTTGGTGATGATGTTGTGCCTCCCATCTTTCACCAATAGCCGTCGGATCTAGATCTGACGCATACAAATCAAGCTTATCCATTTTCGCAAAAATATGCCCGCACTTGTTCCCTATTTACAAACAACTCCTTGTCTCTCACAATCAGCCTTATCTCCCCCCACCACATCTAGAAGGTTGTGGGAAAATCTGGCGCGATGGCCGCTGCCGGAGCTATCCACCCCCTATCTTGGTGTTCCGTGCAATGCACGGGCATCTATGCACGGGAAATTATGTCGAACAGGGCTAGTTGTAAGTAGGCTAGCTCTACAGCCATGATGATAGTGACTACAGACGGTGAGGCTGACTATGGTATGCCGAACACGGCGCCTATACTCAGGTGTCATCTCCGGCGCAGGGTCTTGTCATTTCACTGTGAGGAGCAGCACGTAATAACTTGACCAACGGTAGTACAGTGCTAGTACTCCTACTACTACATTGGTAGTACTACTACTAGTACTAGTAGCGCCACCGTCTGGATTTAGGAGTACTACCACGTCCATCTGGATTTTAGTATTTGACTAGCAGTATCTAGTAATGCATGTCACAAAAAATGTACTACTCCCTTTGTAAATAAATACATAGTGTTTTATTCCTATCGGCGAGAGAACTTAATGTTTTTTGCTAACTAGAGTACTAATAGGATTACATGAAATGAACAAAACACTGCATGTCATGTTTGGTAGTCTCAAGTCATTGAAAGCATGCATGGCCCACATCTCTAATTGGTTGATATGTCACGAAATAAGAAACAAGGAGGGAGTTAATGCACAATGCCTAAGTGTTTTGGGATTATTTGGTTTTCGTAAGGTGACTTACACATCATTTTTGTTTACATGCATTAACATTTTTAGTTAAATCAAAGGTCAAAACTTGGCGCAAAATGCAAAGGAGGCCAATAAACCAGTAAACATCAAACTTCTCTCATTTGGCCCCAACTAGAGGTCCGGTGAGATGACTGACTATACTGCACCGGCACGGAGGGGACGCAGCTTCATTGACTTACGACAACTGCCTTTGGGTGAATGACACGTGGTCCCAGGGGGTGGCTGGCCCACCTATCATACAACCAAAGGTAGGTGCAGTAGAGGGCCGAGGAGTAGTACGAAATCCTACGCACCTACGCACGCTAACCAAGGGCAAGAGTGATCACTCAAATTGCAAGATCAGTTGACTAAAGCTAAGCTAGACCCATGGAGCCTGTGCCAGATGGTCCACGATACCGGCCTGCGGCCTGGCACTGAGGAACGTCTCCAGGTAGTATTGCTTGAGGCCGCCAGAGCGAGGGGCCGCTTGGACGACAGCTTCGTCTCCTTGTTTGACGAGGTCCTCGTCGGTTTCCTCGACAAGTTCACCATCGTCAAGAAGCTCGCGGATGACTTCGACGTAAGCCTCCAGCCGACGCGCCCAGGCTCTGCGATGCCTGCCACCCTCAACGGACACTATGGTGACAACCTCTTCGACGCACTGGTGGCCCTGCGACTGCCCACCGTCGCGCCGGAGAATGTCCAGCTCGAGGTTGCGCTCGCCACGCAGCGCCTGGCGCAGCAAGACACCATCGACATAATCACCCATGTCTACGTGCAAATCGTCCACAAGGACTATTACATGCAAGAGGAGGATGATAGGACGCTGGCCTTCTTGGACCGCAGGGCAACCTTGGACGACACTGTTCAGAAGCATGTTGAGCTCGCCGCCAATGCCGCTGCTCCTCACACGTCGGTTGGTGACCCGGCGCACTAGGGCGTGAGGATGTCGTTGATGGATCCGTATGTATTTTTATCTTTCCGTCAAATCCATGTAGTAGTATATGATACTACAGTAATTATCTTACCATTCGCATCAACTTCATAATTTTCGTACATACTCCATGCATGAACGGCGCCAGAACCTAACTTCTCATTACTCTAGGAAAAATCGTTATTTTCTATCTATCGGTCGCGCCATGGAGAAGAACCAAATTTTACAAGTTACGAGTTCAAAAGGAAAAGCCTTCCATGTTCGCATCGCACCCCCACACGGTTGGTCCGGCACGCCTCTCAAGCGGGAATGCGTCCGGTGTTTCATTCTCACTTACAAGTGGGACCGCAGTTGAGCAAACCGACTATCGGCAAACCCCCACCCCGCCCACCGCGCAATGGCTGAGAAAACTGAGGGAGAAGAGATGGCTGTAGCATGGACTCCAAGAAAAATTGGTGTCGGATGGGACTCGTGTGGGTGGCGTGTGCCGTACTGCTAGATGTGAATGCTAGTTATGGCCCATGCCACCCCACTATATCGAGCCTATATCGAGGTACGTAGAGCAAATTTCCTGCAGTCCATGCTCAACCCTCCTCTATCTCTCTTCTCAGCCAGCCAGCGGACGTGCGGAGCCCATCGTCTGTTTGCTCACATGCGGTCCCACATGTCAGTGAAAACGCAAGCGGACCCACTGAACCTGCACATCTTTCACCTCGACGTGCTAGTGATGAAAAACAAATCCAATAAATACCTTCGGTGGCCGCTTTTGGAGTTACTCAAGAGTAGTAAGATTATATTTATAGTTTAACCCAAGATGCACATCTCGTGGCTTCAGCTACCACTCTATTTTCTTTCATGACACGACCTGGATGCTGGATGTCCCACGTGTCGGCAAAAGGAGGAAGAACCCGACCAAATCTTCGGTTGTGCTCTCGGATTAGACTAGTTGTGCTAACTTACAAAATTTATTGTGTACTCCCTCCATTCCAAAATACTTGACTTCCATTTCTCCAAAAATGGATGTACCTATATACTAAAACATGTCTAGATACATATATATTTTGACAATTAGAAGACATGTATTGTGCAACGGAGGGAGTAGAATGGACGCAAGTTTTTGTATTGGGAAGAAGAGTACATCCATATATTGATAGAGCGCAATTTAGTAGATGTTCTATCACTTTTAGCTAGCGCAGAGGCTAGAGATGAGATTTGTGCACTTGTTGATACTCCTACTAGAATAGAGGCTAGACATGAGACTAGATGCGAGGAAGCAACGTCTACTTCTTTACACTCAAAGAAGAAAGAAGCACGCAAGATCGAGCCTCCGCAGATCAACAATGAATGCATCGAGAAGGCACTAATCCAACTTACAGGAGTAGTAAAATGTATTCTTGTGGTTCTTGTTTTCTTTGGTCTTGCTTTTCTAGTCAAAATTACCATAGGAGTTTGTGCAAAATGGAGGTCCGTTTGGGGTCGTGCATTGGAGTTGGCCTTACAAGTGGGACCACAGTTAAGGAAACCAACTATCGGCAAACCCCCACCTCGCCCGCCGCGCGATGGCTGAAGTTAGAGAAACGACGAGGTTGAGGAGATTGCTCTAGCATGGACTCCAAGAAATAATATGGTGTCAGATGGATGTCGTGGTGGTGGCATGTGCCGTACTCCTGGACGTGAATGCTTGTTCTGGCCCATGCCACCCTACTACTCCTACTACTTACTCCTACTATATAGTACTAGTATCGAGGATTTGAGGTGCTGGTTATGTACAGCGAAGACATTAACATATGGCTATAGTAAAAACACCCGCCTGACGCGCGAAGCATGTGAAGCTAGTACAAATAGTGTACTAGTACTACTATTGTTCATTGGCCTCATCCGATAACCTGTTGCAATGCACGTACAATTATGTATTCGGAAAATATTTTTTTGCCTCGTCGCACCACTCACTCAGAGAAGCGACTCGAAAGCCATTCATAAATTTAGTAAGGTTATCACACGCATATCATTTTATTACATACAACAGGTCATCAACCCACATCGACAACAAGGATACATTATAAATACTAAAGTTTTCACCACACAACAAATAACAAACAATGAAATGAACTTCAACTCAACCATTCCTCGGTGTTGGAAACGCTTGCTTTGAACCATAAGTGATTCTCTGGGACGGGCCATCCATTGTCGATCTGGAGACCAACGCAGAACTGATCATCCAGGCTGAAGTGGCCTACGATATCAGTACTAGGGTAGGGAACCACCCAAATGTCTGAGGTATAGACACAGTTGCTTCTCATAAATGGTAGTAATGTTGTGTCAACAGCAATTGGATCGCCTTTCACCATCATTGGATAGTTTTGTCCAAGGAAGAGCGAGTTTTCTCCAAGACTATTCTGTACCAGGGAGAAGGAGTTGGCGCTAGCACACTAGTATCCATCCCGAATACCATGCAACGGGTGTTGGAATAGGTCCGGAGAGTGCAACCATGGGAGACTACACCTGCTTCCTTAGCAGTAACATCATCAGTGGGTTGTATACACACAAGAAGAGGTGATCCATCGGAATTAGTTTCCAGGCGCCACAAAGTATATGGGAGCTGCTCGTCCTCATGCTCGTGATCATCACCATCGTCATCTCCCCCTTGGTTATAAAAATTTTCAAGTATGGGTGGTGGAATGTTCACAGGACCTTGGAAACACAAGAAGAAGGTTAATTAGTAAAGGGAAACTTGCTAACCCGCATGCATGTGGATGAAACAATTATAATTCTGGTGGAAGACAAACGTACCGAAACTACGAGGATTCCATGAAAAAACAGCGCCATGAGTGGTGGCAGCAAACACAAGGCCCTCGTATTGAATTGCATCACGGTACTCATCCGTGTATAGAAACTGATTTTTGAGCAATATACGTCGAGTCAAACCACCAAGGACGGCAACAAGCTTGTCGAAGATAGAAACAATTTTATAGTTGTTGTAATTCCAATAGCGGTTGGGAACTCGACAAATTGCTATCTTCTGTATAAGACAGTCACCATGATCGTATTTGAACGTGTGTACAATACCAGTGTGCTCAACCTCTGGGCAGTCTGCTGAGATTTTTGGAAGTGGAACCCGGTCACGAGTGTACACATTCACAAGTTCCCACTCGCAGTTGGACCCAATGTAAACAACCCAATCTCCATTTGCGCCTGCACAAGCCTTGCCCTCAAGCGATGGCATCTTAACATCATACGTATCATTATCAAGCGGCATCAACTTGCACAGGGTGAGGCCTCTGTCGTGCCGGCGCCAGTCATCAGGGTCACGGCGAAGAAGATAGGGGAGATCAAACCGCTCCTTGACTCTTGGGTTCCTTGTAATGATGTTATTAGTTGAGTCGAGAATGGGCTTGAATGAACCTGCCATGCTAGCTGAGGTGATGACGTCGCATCTATCAATGAATTCCTCCACCACGTCATCTTTTAGATCAGGGCAAGAATAACGGGGTCGTTTCCGGCCTAATCCCTCCATGGAGAAGATGATCGAACAATGGCAGAAGAAAGGGTGAAGGGCTAAAGTAAAATGAAGGAGGGAGAGGAAGAGCGTGCGATAGCAGTTCCAAATCAAGAGGGAAAGCCAAAGAGTCAGTGGACGGTTGCCAGTTTGCCATGGTTCACGAAGAGGCGCCCTGTCCTACACGTCCGTTCGAAAATACTCCTACTACTCGCCGTCGTCTCACTGATATGTTGAAACGGGACCACATGTCAACAAAACATGGTGTGTAATTTCTCGTGCAAAATGTGATCTGGCCGCGTTGGCCCGAGGCGCCGCATTAGTTATCGACCTTTATTTTTTTAATGGCGTGCTGTTCAATTTTGAAGCATGACTAACTGGTACTGTACGCAGAGAAAATATAAACTACTCTACCACTACTCCACCTCCAGTACTAGTAGTATAAAAAAGATATATAGGTTGGAGCTTCAGCGCTTTCTTGCCAAGGGCTGCCCATTTGCTTCTCACACTACCACCCTCTCTCCAGATCTAAAAAAGACGACCCCTCTCTCCCTCCTCACTGGTGGTCATAGATCCGCCGGGGAAGAAAAGGACGTGCAGCGTTGACGCACTCGTCGTCGGCGAGCGAGGTCACGCACTGACGACAAGGCCGTCCTCTCAGACCTAGCGCCCGCACGGGATGGCCTCCATCCCCAAGCATGCTGTCGTAGTGTGTGCGGAGGACGACGACCACGAGCGAAGCCACTTCCCGCCGATCCTCGGGTATGCTACCTCTTTTCGAACCATACCCTTGTTCTATTGCCCCATCTGCCACGTCGTTGCATGTGGATCTTTTTCCACTCCACCATCTTCCCAATTTGCTATCCTCTGCTCTGCTGGCCACACAGACGAAAACCATAATTTGCACTATTAAAGGAAACCCTACTTCATGCAGACTAATCCATGTCTGGATTGAATAAGGAAAGGAAGGGAGACTGTACTGTCCAAGAAAGTAGGCATCGAACCCGCATCTAGGTTGAAAAGGGGAAAATCAGTAGCTAAGGAATGAGTCTCGTGTCTCTTGGTTGAAGAAGGGTAGAAAGGCATGACAACGCAATAGAGAATGACCAGGTCGATCGGTTTGTTGTCCTCACATAGGAAAAAGGTGGCTAAAGAGAACAAAAATGGGACGTAATCCACATATGCTGCCTGGATATTTGTTGCTGTGGGCAACCATACATCCCTCACCGCTCTGCGTCCGTGGAGGTACATCGTACTGGTGCGCCCACTGTCCAAATGGGCCTCCCATGCTCTTATTGCCACTGTTGTTAGTATAACGCCAGCAGTCAAGTCAAGCAATGCTACTGCTAAAGTGAAGCCACATTTAACTAATGCCGCTCTCAGTCTAATGCCACTGATAAATTTAAGCAATGCCATTTAATGTCACTGGATTATTTCAAGGTTAGCTGTTGATTGTGGATTTATTAAAGATTTTTCAGCTAAGGCATTCTAATGCTGTTGCACAGCCAGTATACCAACGATGAAACTTGTTACTACCTTCTGATTTTTGCACTTTTAATGCTTATAGATTACATACCTCACTTTCATGAGATAAGTTAATTTTTTTGTACAATGTCACCAAAATGCCAAGGCGCTGATGTCATTTTATTTTGGTTAAACTGCACAAACAATTATGAAGAGAAGAGGAAAGGTCAAGAGTGGGCACTTCCTCCTCCGGCTGTTCTCTTGATTCGTTCAATCAAGTTTTTATGTTTGATCGATTATCAAGATTGGGATAGCAATTTTTAAGGTCCCCCAGAGTTCGAAATGATATTTACCTTGGAGGTACATGGTTTGCAATTTTTTTATACTGTCATTAGTTAATAATGCTAGTTACCGTCAGGCTTTTGTATTTGGTTTAATGCTCATGCACAACTAGTATACCAATGATGAAACTTGTTACCTTTACATTTTGTATTGTTAATTCTTATAGAAACCTTCCATTGCTAGAGTTTATTGAAATATGTTCAGTAAAACCATTGTACTGTACCCTGTAATAAACTAACTACTCTACTGTTGCACTAGCCACTGGATTAGTGTATATTTGTAGTATTCGAATGGTGTTGCATTAGCGTATGGACATAAATAAAGTGTGGCAAGCTTTCCCAGATATGTGCTCAAGAAAACTACTACCTGTTTTTCTAAATACTTGACGTTTGGGTACTTTAAGTTGAACCGCGAAAATGTCTTATATTAAGGAACAGAGGGTGTAGAGTTCACTCAAATTATCCCGGTAAAGGTAGTCACACCTTTGTTAAAATTAATGTTCATTATGTTATCGGAGGAGGTCTGTATGTTTGTCTCTAATGCCTGTCGACTACATACCTGACATCATGATGTAATGTTAAGTCATTTCCTTTTGTATAGCGTAACTGAATTGTCAAGGCGGTGATGGCATTTTATTTTAGTAGAACTGCACAAATTTTGCTTAAAATAAGAGGAAAGGTCAGGAATAGCTCAGTTTTTCAGAAAAAACTATGTATGCCTTCCTGACATCAGCCGCTGTTGCTTTATTTATTCCTTCAAACAGGTGCTTAGAAATAGTCTTGCTACCTTTTCCCATTAAGAAATTGGAATGCTTATATTTGTGAGTCTATGCTTCAACTAGTGCCACTTTTATAGTAATCACACTTTCAATATCTATGCAAACAGGGATGCTCGATTTTAGTGGAACTGCACAAAAAGTCCAACTAGTTCAACATTAGGAGCATGTTTTTTTTTCAAACCTTTATATCCAATTGGTGGCACTATGAGCTGCTCATTACGATGGTACATGGTTTGCTACTATCTTGCTACTATTTTTGTACTGTCATTAGATAGTAATACTAGTGGCTTGCATGTGAATTTATTGGCAGGGTGGACCTACATTGGAGGTGCAAGACAGGATTCAATGATTGGATGCTCAATTTCGGTTGTATTGATTTCACCTCTTCCATCACTGCGAACATGGATATCCTTGGTTTGATGAAGAATAGTGTCACGGCCGGTTTTCCAATAAAAATATTTATTGATAAACCAGTCTTTTGAGTCCAGTATGAGAGAAATCCTCCTCACTGGTAGACAATTTCTTGATACAATAAGCCAGTAGCATAAACTATATTACAGGGTTGAACTGCGGTCGCTCAACCAAATTATTACAAGCACGCCAATAATCATACATAATGGCGGACAGGACACAGTGGTGTGGAGACATACTACTGACTCATGGATAGGTTGGTGGTGGAAAAGCACAGCGGGAAGGGAAATACAAGACTCTAAGAATATCCTTTCATCGAACGTCGAGGTGAGGCTCGATAAATTTATTTCGTAGCGGAAGCGGATATAAAACAGTGACCAAATCCAGGGTCGCACGAGACTGACTGGGACTCCTCTAAGTGTCGGACTCGCTATCGAACTCTTCATCCATGAGATCGCCTTCGTCAGCATCTGGCCAAATCAACAAGCCAGTGAGTACTTTGAAAGTACTCGCAAGACAGTTCAGACGTAAGATATAACAAATGCGTGCATGGATACAACATGATTAATTCCTTAATGCACAATAAATAAAATTGGCATAACGGGTAAGTAAAAAGGGAAACGGCGGTAGTCCGCCTGAAATTCCACAGAGCATAAATAAGGACCAATCGGGTGTCTGAAGCGACGCCTCGAAAGGTGAACAAATAAAAATAAGGAAATGATGCCACAGTCGGGCATCTTAGCGACACCACATAAAGGGCTTTAAAAGAAATGCCACGGTCGGATGTCTGAGCGACATCGCAGAAAGGGCTTTAAATGAAATGCCACAGTCGAACGTCTGAGCGACATCGCAGAAAGGGCTTTAAAAGAAATGCCACAGTCGGACATCTGAGCGACATCGCAGAAAGGGCTTTAAATGAAATGCCACAGTCGGACGTCTGAGCGACATCGCAGAAAGGGCTTTAAAAGAAATGCCACAGTCGGACGTCTGAGCGACATCGCAGAAAGGGCTTTAAATTCACCAGTAAACAATACTCATAATAAACATTCAATCCATGAGAATAAACGGGTTAGTCCATCCATAGGGATAATCATTCAATCGGACTTAGCACTCATGCGATTCACCGGAGTCTTTGTCATCAAAGCTGACAATTGATTAGGATAAGATGGAACGAAACTTGACATGGAAGAGATGATTTGGAGGAATATATGACTCTGCAGAGTTTGTACAAAATTTTTCCCACAGCCAACGGATTTCCGTAGTCACGAAGGACTAGTTCCGTTTATGGTATTTCGGAAGAAAACACAGCTAACCGGTACACACCCATCCTACCTCTCGATGCTAGGAATCACCCTAGTCATCGTCCAAGAAAAACTTTTGAGACAGGGAGATCACAATCTCGAATAGCATGGGATCAAATTTATATACGCGCGCTCTAAGGGGTGCCCCCCTCTCGGTCCCAACCGGAAACACCCATGCCTCCTGACCGGATGACTGGCTTTAATCCAGGGCCATGGAACCATCATCACGGCCTCTCCTCTTTGGTGTGTACCATGAAAGCGGTTTGCAACTTACTAAACCATATTCCTTGCGGAAAACATGTGGTAGTACAAGGAAGGAAATGATAGGTACTGGACCGATATGGTTTGACACTGAAGTCACATAGTCTGGCGTAAGACTGGCATGCTACAACACTGCCATCGTACCCATCCTCATGCCAACACATGGCCATTCATATTCACATTCATCCACGTATGGATTATTGAACTCACTCACCTTATTATCACATAAAATAACGTTCATCGGTATGCTCACCAACATGCCATGAAACTAACTAAATGCAAAACATGCCAAGACACTCATCATATCAAAAGTTCAAACATGCTTGCCTGGTTCAGAGTAGTCGGAGCCTAGCTCGGTGAAGTTCGCGGCTCCGTCACCTCCTTCGGTATCTACGGTTTAAAGAAAATATATGCACTAACGTAAATACCAAGGAGTGCACAGAAGGTAAACCAAATATTTTTCAAATAAATCTGATAAAAAACTAGACAAAATTTTAAAGAGAACAGAAAAAGAATCAATCAAAAATACTTTTCTCATTAAAAGTTATAAGGGTTTTTGTCCAGGGACTTATTTGTAATGAAACAGAAGATTTCCAGGGGCTAGTTTATAAAAACAGAAAACGCTTCGGTAGCGACTACGCCAGCCCGAAGAGAAAACGCATTCTGCCTGAAGGCGCTCCCAGAAAACGATTCGAAAGAGAGAGCAGAGAGGCTGACGGTGGGGTCCCACCCGTCAGGTTCAAATGTTCAAACGGGGCGGCAGAGTTCGCCGGCGCCCGAGAGCTGCGGTGGTCGCCGGCGGCGATCCACGGCGAGGCAGAGAGATCGGAGAGTACCTCCGTGCTCAGGGCACCCTTCCGCGTCAGTTGATGGTGGTGGAGTCGGTCGGCGAGCACCACGTCGACGGCGAGCTTTGCTCCGGCGGACGGCGGCTCGGGTGGTCGAGGGGCTCGTCGGAGAGGGCTGCAAAGGTTAAATTGAAGAGGGGGTCATGCTCCTGGCAGCTAGAGAGGGTAACGAACGGGGTTTGAGCGCCGGAGATGGCCTCACCAGAACGAATCGGGCTGGAGGCCGAGGCGGGGCGAGGCGGCCGGAGCTGGGGGAGGAGACCTCCTCGAGGTCCCCCTAGTGGCCTGGCGGGGTGTTGGTGAGTAGTGGGGGTGCTGCGTGCACGAGAGTGAGCTCGGGACCCCTTTATATAGGAGGTCCGAGGCGGTTGCCGTGAACGAGGATCACCGGCGAGCGATTACGGTGGCGCAGTGCTCGGTCGGGGTGGTTAGGGGGTCGAGCGTCATCACGGAGGTTCAATGGGTCCGTTTTGGTGTTAAACTGGCCGGGGTTTGGGTGTTAAGGGCGAGCTCGACGGAACGGTGATGGCGCGGGCCCGTCGGCGGCGGAGAGCGCGTTCCGTGCTTGCCGGCCACGGTGGCTGTGCTACGGTCGTGCGCTGGCGTGCATGAGGCCACGCGGAGAGCCAGGGAGCGATGGACGGTGCGGAACGGCGTTCTGCCGTGGTGTGCCTCCTATCGGCCGCCACGGGAGGTCCCGACGCCGCAGAAGACGCCGGCGAGGGCGAGCCAGCGCGCTACCGACGCCAGGAAGGCTCCACGCACGTGTGTGCAGCTTCGGACAAGAGGAATAGGCGGCGAGGAACGTGCCAAGGGCACAGTGGCCGCGTGACTGAAACTGGCGGACGGAAGATGACACTGAAACTGAATTTTCTAAACTTTGAACAGTAACAGTGCCCACCAGGTGTTCGACCGAATGAAATTGGCCTTTGGTGATTTTTTCCTTGAGCTGATTTTTGGTGGAGTGGCTTCTCCTTGCTCAAGTAGGCTGCATGATTTTTGTTGGAATTTTTGGAGCAGTGTGGATATGAATTTCACCAAAATTGGCAAATCTGGTCCAAACTTGCAGAGACTGTATTTTAAAAAATTTGAGAAGAGGAGGAGTGGATCAAGATGGTTCTGGGTTGTGGGTTCAAAGGACAATCCAGGAGAATTGGTTTGAGTTCAAAACTCAAATGAAAAAGTGTACTTGCTTTGAAAATCCCTCAGGCTCCAAATAATTTTCAGAATTGAATTGAGGGGAAAAATAATTAGAATAAAAATCCAAAACCAGTTTGGATTAGTTGGGACAGAGAATTTAGGTTGATCACAAGGGGGAGGGGAGGTTTTGGAGGGGTTTTATCTCATGGGCAAAAATACAAAGCCAAGGGTGGCTTCAAAGATAAGAAAAAACCAAATTTTCATAGAGCTTCACTTTAAAAAACAATCTCTCCTCAAAACCACAAAGTTTTTGATAAAAACCAAATAAAAATTTTGGAGTGTCACAACACCTACCCCCTTAGGAAAAATCTCGTCCCTGAGATTTCAGTTGATCCTTAAATAAGTGTGGATGCTCTGTCCGAAGAAAATCCTTGCTTTCCCAAGTTACTTCACTGTCGGTGTGATTGCTCCACTGGACTTTGAAAAACTTGATGGTTTTCTGTCGGGTCCTCCTTTCAGACTCCTCTAATATTCTTATGGGACGTTCTCAATAAGTGAGGTCTGGCTGTATGTCAATGTTCTCATGAGATACTTGTTTCTCTGGGTTGCTTACGCACTTCCTTAATTGAGAGACGTGGAACACGTCGTGAATGTCGGACAAGTCTTCGGGTAAGTCTAGCTGGTAGGCTACAGTGCCTCTTCGTGCCACTATGCAAAATGGTCCAATGAATCTTGGTGCTAATTTTCCTTTAATCTTAAACCGTTGCAATCCTCTCATTGGGGATACTCTCAAGTATACGAATTCACCGGGTTCGAAGCTGACCCTACGATGTTTCTGATCATAATAACTTTTCTGTCGACTTTGAGCGGTCTTAAGTCGGTCCCTGATTAGCTTGACTTTTTCCTCGGCTTCTCTGAGCATATCTGGTCCGAAGATGCGGCTGTCTCCGGTCTCTGACCAATTTAACGGGGTACAACATCTCCTTCCGTATAGGGCTTCGAAAGGAGCCATTTGCAGGCTGGCCTGGTAACTGTTGTTGTAAGCGAACTCGGCATATGGCAGGTTGTCCTCCCAACTGGTTCCATAGGTGAGGACACATGCTCTCAGCATGTCTTCTAAAACCTGGTTTACACGTTCTATTTGTCCATCAGTCTGTGGATGGTATGCGGTACTGAAGGCTAGTTGGGTTCCCAGAGCCTGTTGTAATTGCTCCCAAAATCTTGAGACGAACTGAGTGCCTCTGTCGGAAATTATAGTCTTCGGGACACCGTGCAGACAGACTATGCGGGAAAGATAAATCCTGGCAAGCCTCTGAGTGGTGTAGGTTGTCTTCACTGGAATAAAGTGTGCTACTTTGGTCAACCTGTCAGTGATGACCCATATGGCATCATTCCCGTGTCGTGACCGAGGTAATCCGACAATAAAATCCATCCCTATTTCATCCCATTTCCACTCAGGTATTTTGTTAGGTTGCAGTAGTCCGGCTGGTCTCTGATGTTCAGCTTTTATGCGTTGACATGAGTCGCAACATGCAATGAAAGCGGCTATGTCCCTCTTCATACCGTGCCACCAAAATCTTTCCTGAATATCCTTATACATTTTGGTTCCTCCAGGGTGGATCGAATATGGAGTGGTGTGTGCTTCAGTTAAAACTTGCTGTTTAAGGTCTTCTATGTTTGGCACGCATAGCCTTTCTCCGTACCATAATATTCCTTCATTGTCTATGACGAATTCCGAGGCCTTGCCCATACTCAACTTCCTTTTAATTCCTTCAATGCTGGGGTGACCGGACTGAGCCTCTTTAATTTTCTCCACAAGGTGTGGTTGTATTTCCAAGTTTGATATGGTGCCTTCTGCTACCATTATCAAGTTGAGCTTGACAAATTCTTGATGGAATTCGGGCCTCAAGCTGTGCAGATAGTTCTCGTCGGAGCTGGGGTTCCGACTCAGGGCATCGGCCACTACGTTTGCTTTCCCTGGATGGTAATGGATACCAACATCATAATCCTTTACCAATTCCAACCAGTGGCGTTGCCGTAAATTTAGTTCTGGCTGCGTAAAAATGTATTTGAGGCTTTTGTGATCCGTATATATCTCACATCGATTCCCAAGTAGAAAATGCCTCCATTCCTTGAGTGCATGAATAACTGCTACCATTTCTAAATCATGAGTGGGATAATTTTCCTCGTGTTTGCGAAGTTGCCTTGAAGCGTAGGCGACAACCTTGCCTTCTTGCATCAACATGCATCCGAGACCCTTTCTGGATGCATCACAAAATACTTCAAAATTCTTGTGTATATCAGGTACAATTAATACTGGTGCTGTTGTTAATTTCCGCTTTAGCTCTTGGAAACTTTTCTCGCAGGCTTCTGTCCATTCAAACTTCTTATCTTTCTTGAGTAACTCTGTCATAGGCTTGGATATGGTGGAAAATCCTTCAATAAATCTGCGGTAATATCCTGCCATTCCCAAGAAACTTCGTATGTCTGTTACGCTGGCTGGTGACTTCCAGTCAAGTACGGCCTTGACTTTCTCTGGGTCCACTGCTATACCGTCTTGAGTCAGCACGTGGCCTAGAAAACCTACTTGTCTTAGCCAAAATTCGCACTTGCTGAACTTGGCATACAATTGGTGTTTCCTTAGCTCTCCTAGTACAATCCTGAGATGTTCTGCGTGCTCTTCTGGTGTTTTGGAGTATACCAGAATATCATCGATGAATACTACGACGAATTTGTCCATAAACTTCATAAATACTTTGTTCATGAGGTGAACAAAATATGCCGGGGCGTTAGTTAATCCAAATGGCATCACTGTGAACTCGTACAGTCCATATCTGGAGGTGAAGGCTGTTTTGGGGATATCTTCCGTTCGTACCTTCAATTGATGGTATCCTGACCTTAAGTCAATTTTTGAGAATACCTTGGCCTGAGCAAGTTGATCAAACAAATCGTTTATCCTTGGCATCGGGTATTTGTTTTTGACTGTGACCATGTTAAGTGCTCGATAGTCGATACACAATCTCAGCGTTCCATCCTTCTTCTTGGCAAATAAAATTGGTGATCCCCAAGGTGAGGAGCTGGCTCGAATGTATCCTTTTTCTAGTAATTCCTTTATTTGCTTCTTCAATTCGATCAACTCGGATGGTGCCATTCTGTATGGTTTCTTGTATATGGGGGTGGTTCCTGGTGCTAGCTCAATGTGGAATTCTATTTCTCGGTCTGGTGTCATGCCTGGCAGCTCTTCAGGGAATACATCTGGAAATTCACACACTACTGGAACCTTGTTTAGCTCAGAAACGTCCACCTTATTTAATCTCGGTTGCCGGGGTCTTTTTCCTTCCTTGGCTGATACTCTTATTGTCTTCCCTTGGTGGTGTGTGAGAATCACGGTCCTGTTGAAACAGTCGATAAAACCTTTATTGGTGGTTAGCCAATCCATCCCTAGGATGACATCCAGTCCTTTATTTTCCAATACAATAAGATTTGCGTAAAACTCCAATCCTTCAAACTCAATGACCACATTCTGACAGTAATTCTGAGAAACTTGCTGAATCCCGGGGGACTTGATTATTATGGATTTCTCCAAAGGAAGCATCGAAAAATTATTTTGCAAAGCAAAACTTTTCGAGATGAAAGAGTGAGAAGCTCCAGAATCAAACAAAACCATTGCAGGTATTGTGTTGACAGGAAACGTACCGAGTACGATATCCGGAGCATTTTGTGCCTCCTCTTTGGTTACGTGGTTCAGATGACCCTTCCTGTGGTTATTGTTGGGATTGAAATTGTTTCGTTTGGGCGCTGAATTATTGCCGCCGTTGTTCGGCTTTGGGGTTGAGTTCCTTGGCTTGGGGCACTGTTTGGCATAATGCCCTTCTTCTCCACAAGCGTAACAAGTAATGCCGGGGCGATAGGTGAATTCCTTGTCCCTTGCATGAAAATTCTTGATTGGGCGTGAGACATTGGATGAGAATTTGGGTGTCCCACCCTTTTTAAAATCTATCTTGCTTCGGTGATTGCGAGTGTGATTAGTCTGGTCCCTTTTTCGCTTGCGGATATCTTCCAGACTGTGTCTCTCATTTTCCAGAGTAATGGCCTTGTCCACCAGCGTTTTAAAATCAGGAAAAGTGTGCACGACCAGTTGGCATTTAAGTGCGGGCGCCAGACCGTCAAGGAATTTCTCCATCTTCTTGATTTCAGTCATACGCTCCTCATTGGCGTAGCGGGATAATAGGGTAAATTGACTGTTGTAATCTGACACTGTCATGTTCCTTTGTTTGAGGTCATCAAATTCTCTCTTCTTGATTTTCATAATACTCTTAGGAATATGTGCACCACGGAAACCTTCCTTGAAATCATCCCAGGTTATGTCATTTTCGTTGGGATGCATGTGCAGAAAATTCTCCCACCACGATGCGGCTGCTCCTGTGAGATAGTGTGGAGCATATAGTACTTTCTCGAGATCTGAACACTTTGCAATAATTAATTTCCTCTCCATATCTCGAAGCCAGTCCTTGGCTTCAAGAGGCTTGTCAGTGTGAGAAAATGTTTGAGGACGTGTCTTCTGTAGCTCAGATAACTTGGAAGGTTGCTGATACTGTCCATGCTGATTCCCCATGTTGATGACTTGGTTCATCATCTCGCGATGTTGTTGCTAACTCTGTTCATAAAGGCGGCACATTTGTGAAAGTGCCGATTCACTGCCTTGTTGGCTTGACTGTCCCTGAGTGAACTCATTGTTGGGTTGAGTATCTTGAATTTCCTCTGGTGGAGTTGGCATGGAACGTGTCCAAGGACGAGACATTTTTCACTCTGGGAAAAGTATTTTTGTAAAACTCTTAAGAAAAGCGGAAAGAGTCGCAAAAATAAAACCATAAATGCATAAAGCTGGCAGATATTATTAAATACCCAAGCTTACTTAAGAAAAACAAATCGACTTGCGCACGGAGAAGGACTGCTCATTACGTATCTTACACGCGGGCGGTAATTATACAGTACATCACTCAGGATATGTGTACATAATCCTGACATGTTATTAAGGCTAGTGCACTTCTCCAGATCCTACATGATGCGCAAACAGGCTACTTCTCACAACCTATGCACATATCTTACAAAGCGGTACAATACATGGCAGCTAAGCGTACTCAGGCAGAGATGTTGACGATCTCCCTTGCCCTGCCGAGGGCGAGGCGTAGCGAGGTTGGGGACTCGACTTCCTCCTCGCTAATGGGCTCCATACGTGTAGTGTTGCGCAGAGCGGACGGAGCGGTTGCCAGGGGCGGAGCAACACGTACAGGAGTGGGCGCGAAGGTTGGTGTAGTGCGCGCTGGAGTGGGTGCAATGACTTGGTTAAATTCTTCGGTAGAAGGCAGGCGACGAGTAGATGTAAAAGATGCTGATGACGAGACAAAAGTCGGTGGCGGAGCGATGGGTAGGAGCTCCCTCCTGTTGGCAGCACAGCCATGGACTGAGTCCATGCGGGTAGCTACGAAGTCATCCACCAGGTTGTCGAAGGCTGCCTCCAGGGCCCGGAGATACTCAATGAGCATCTCAAAAGCCTCGTCTCGTTCTCCTCTGGGGCAGGAGTATGCGTAGTGACAGGTGTAAGGCACATGGCACGGAAGATAACGGTAACGACGAGTCTTCATCACGGGAAGGACATCCCTGAGACGAGCTATCGCCTCGCGGGCTGCCATCTGCATAGCATGCCTCTCCATAGGCATGGCTCTTCCCACGAACCGGAAGTGGCGTAACTCACCACGCCCTCCCCTGAACTGCACCGCGGCCTGGTGCATGGTCATACTGTCGTTGACTCGGTGCTGGTAGAGTGTGAAGACTAGGCGCACGGATGGCCCCATCGCGACCTGAACGATGGAAGAAAGAAGCTTGACGAACCCATCGGGCACGTTGGCGAAGGTCTGAGACTCGCAGTTGACGTCGGTCATCTACAAAAGTAGGCAAAATTCTGCAGGGTCAGATCATAAATTTATGCTGACTGACAGAAAATGACTACAATTGCAAAAGCATAAAATAGCCCTGTCATGCTAATAACTAATTAGCGATCGCACCTAGTGGCTTCCTACAGTCAGCCTGGCTCTGGTACCAAGCTTGTCACGGCCGGTTTTCCAATAAAAATATTTATTGATAAACCAGTCTTTTGAGTCCAGTATGAGAGAAATCCTCCTCACTGGTAGACAATTTCTTGATACAATAAGCCAGTAGCATAAACTATATTACAGGGTTGAACTGCGGTCGCTCAACCAAATTATTACAAGCACGCCAATAATCATACATAATGGCGGACAGGACACAGTGGTGTGGAGACATACTACTGACTCATGGATAGGTTGGTGGTGGAAAAGCACAGCGGGAAGGGAATACAAGACTCTAAGAATATCCTTTCATCGAACGTCGAGGTGAGGCTCGATAAATTTATTTGGTAGCGGAAGCGGATATAAAACAGTGACCAAATCCAGGGTCGCACGAGACTGACTGGGACTCCTCTAAGTGTCGGACTCGCTATCGAACTCTTCATCCATGAGATCGCCTTCGTCAGCATCTGGCCAAATCAACAAGCCAGTGAGTACTTTGAAAGTACTCGCAAGACAGTTCAGACGTAAGACATAACAAATGCGTGCATGGATACAACATGATTAATTCCTTAATGCACAATAAATAAAATTGGCATAACGGGTAAGTAAAAAGGGAAACGGCGGTAGTCCGCCTGAAATTCCACAGAGCATAAATAAGGACCGATCGGGTGTCTGAAGCGACGCCTCGAAAGGTGAACAAATAAAAATAAGGAAATGATGCCACAGTCGGGCATCTTAGCGACACCACATAAAGGGCTTTAAAAGAAATGCCACGGTCGGATGTCTGAGCGACATCGTAGAAAGGGCTTTAAATGAAATGCCACAGTCGGACGTCTGAGCGACATCGCAGAAAGGGCTTTAAAAGAAATGCCACAGTCGGACGTCTGAGCGACATCGCAGAAAGGGCTTTAAA